>NC_046171.1:4208100-4483100 GCF_011064425.1 Rattus rattus | reverse complement strand
GCTGCCAAGCAGGGCAAGGAGTGGGGCGAGGAGCCAGCAGGGAGACACCGGAGTCGCTGCGGAGTGTGAAGTCAGCATTTGATGGTCGCAGCCAGGGCATGTGCGGGGCATGCTGCGTCAGCGTGGGGCACGCTGCGTCAGCGTGGGGCATGCTCTGTCAGCGTGGGGCACACTGCGTCGGTGTGGGGCATGCTCTGTCAGCATGGGACAGTGTGAGACGGATTTATGCCACTGGCTTTATACATATCCTTGGGGAGAACTATGACTGCAGGAGTCCCCAGTAGAACGGCTCTGCTGTGCCCAGACCACTCTGTAATGAGACTCTGTAGCTGGAATCACAGGGCGTGGGCGTCATCCTACCTTGACTTGGGTTCCTTGTCATTCGCTTTGACTAATACCACGTGCCACAAACGGTGGTGCCCAGCTTAAGAGGCCTTCTGCATTTGCTCTTTTGAAACGCTATCAACCTGAAAGATCACGGGGCTGGGGGCAATCGCAGCTAACCACGTGACCACACAGCCGAGCATCCAGCCGCCTTGCAGTCATACGGGTGAGATCCGTGAGATCCGCAGGAGAGCTGTCCGGTCACCCACCCACAGAACTGAAGAACTAACCCATTCCTGTTGTAAGTCACTAAACTTCAGGACATTTTGCTACACAGCAGCAGATAACTGATACACGCTGCTACCTCAGGCCTCTACTGTTCAAGCTCACAGGGGCGTCTCATTTCACCCCTCTGACATAATACCGAATAGAAAGAGGAAAGTTGAATATGGTGGTGTCTGTGATGACTCAGTGGGTCAGGGTTTGGGCCACCACCAAGTCTGATGACACACGAATTCAACCCCCAGAACCCACATAGTGGAAAAGAGAGCGAATTCCTACAAGTTGTCCTCTGACCTGCACCCGTGTATTCCAGCTCTTTCTTGCACACAATGAATGGAAAATAAATAAGTTAAATAATGAAAATTGATGGTTGTGGTGGTACATACCTTTAATCACATGTACACACACACACACACACACACACACACACACACACATACACACATACAACTAAAGGCACAGTCCTTTAATCCCAGCACACAGAGGCAGAGGCAGATGGATCTCTGTGAGTTCAAGGCCAGCCTGATCTACAGAGTCAGGACAGTCAGGACTATTCAGAGAAACCCTGTCTTGAAAACCAAAGTGAAAACAATTTTTAAAAAAATTAAAAACAGGGCTGGAGAGATGGCTCAGTGATTAAGAGCACCCGACTACTCTTCCAGAGGTCCTGAGTTCAAATCCCAGCAACCACATGGTGGCTCACAACCATCTGTAATGGGATCCGATGCCCTCTTCTGGTGTGTCTGAAGACAGTGACAGTGTACTTATATATAATAAATGAATAAGTCTTTAAAAAAAATTAAAAATGGGGTTGGGGACTTAGCTCAGTGGTAGAGCGCTTGCCTAGCAAGCGCGAGGCCCTGGGTTCGGTCCCCAGCTCCGAAAAAAAAGAAAAAAAAAATTAAAAACACCCACTAAAATAAGTTAAATGAAGTTTTAAGTATGTAAACAGTGCTTTCTCTTCAACCCACAAATTCTACTCCTAGGAGTGCTAAGAACTTTGTTTGAATCTTGGCAAAGATTTGAACAAAAGGAAGCTGTCAGAGCTTCACCCAGCCAAAGGGGACACGGACAGAAAGCCTGTGGACTTGAGTCGGGGCACACTGTCTCATGCCTGTGCTCCTAGCACTGAGGGAACAGAGGCAGGAGGATTGCCAGTATGTCTGAGGTCGGCCTGTATCAAAAATAATAAAAAAAAAAGACGCTTATTATAGTCAAACACTGTGTTACACACCTGTACTCCCAGCTCTGCACAGGCAGGAGGGCCGGTAGTTCAAGGCCATCCTTGGTGGCACAAAGTCTGAAGCCAGGCCTGGGGTGAGGGTGGTGGGGAGTGGGTGGAGAACACAGGAACTGGTTCTGCCTTGCTGAATTCCCTCTGCCTCTGCTGTACGTGACTCCTCGGAAAACCGTATCATGTTCTTCAAAGTGAACGCAATTTAGTAGCTGGCCAGAGGTTGTGAAACTCTGGCCTGTAATCTTATCTTTGAAGTCAGCTCAATTCTATCCACAGAGATGGAGATGAAGGAGACATTTGCAGATAAGACCTCAGAAACCAAACATTAGTGAGGCTTCCTTCTAGCCTTTTGTTTCTTTCTTTCTTTTTTTTTTTTTTTTTTTTTTTTTTTTTTTTTTTTTTTTTGGAGCTGGGGACCGAACCCAGGGCCTTGCGCTTACTAGGCAAGCGCTCTACCACTGAGCTAAATCCCCAACCCCCGTTTCTTTTTCTTTTAAATCTGCTTTTCTTCTTTCAACAATACCAGCCGAGCGCTCCTTTGTTTTAAAAAAGTGCAAACGCTAAGAGTTGAAGAATTCAGCGGCTGGCAAAACGGCTCAGCAGGTAAGGCCACCAAGCCTGATGACCTGTGTTTGATCCCCGGTCACACTTGGCAGAAGAGAAGAATCTGCAAGTTGTTCTGACTCCTCATGAGCTGCCCACTATAGGTCAGACTGGTCTTGGGGAGATCTTGTCTCTAAACAAACAAACAAAAAAAAGATGGACACCAGATTTTTTTTTTTTTTTTTTTTTTTTTTTTTTTTTTTTTTTTTTTTTTTAAAGATTTATTTATTTATTATATATAAGTACACTGTAGCTGTCTTCAGATACACCAGAAGAGGGCACCAGATCTCTTTGCAGATGGTTGTGAGCCACCATGTGGTTGCTGGGAATTGAACTCATGACCTCTGGAAGAGCAGTCGGGTGCTCTTAACCGCTGAGCCAGCTCTCCAGCCCGGACACCAGATTTCTTAAAGGATCCTTCATTTATTCCTTGAATAAGACTGAATTGCGTTTTCCAAAGCAAGGCAAAGAATGGGGTCTTCTGTCGGCCACTAAGATACATGATGGTGGTGATTAGGGGGTGCTGTGATGGTTTCTATATGCTCGGTCCAGGAGTGGTACTATTAGGAAGTGTGGCCCTATTGGAGTGGGTGTGATCTTGTTGGGTGGGCGGGGTCTTGTTGGACTGGGCGTGGCCCTGTTAGATTGGGTGTGGCCTTGTTGGAGTAGGTGTGATCTTGTTGGAGTGGGCGTGGTCTTGTTGCACTGGGAGTGGCCCTGTTGGAGTAGGTGTGGGTGGGGGCTTTAAGACCCTCATCCTAGGGGTTGGGGATTTAGCTCAGTGGTAGAGCGCTTGCCTAGCAAGCGCAAGGCCCTGGGTTCGGTCCCCAGCTCCGAAAAAAAAGAAAAAAGAAAAAGAAGAAGAAAAAGAAAAAGACCCTCATCCTAGCTGCCTGGAAGCCAGTTTTCTCTAGCAGCCTTCAGATGATGGGGTAGAGCTCTCAGCCCTCCTGTACCATGCTTGCCTGGATGCTGCCATGTTCCCGCCTTCCTTGATAAAAATAGACTGAACCCCTGAACCTGTAAGCCAGCCCCAACTAAATGTTGTCCTTATGAGAGTTGCCTTGGTCATGGTGTCTGTTCATAGCAGTAAAACCCTAAGACAAGGGGGGCTTGGGTCCCCCAGGTCCCTGAGCCGTTCCTCCAAAGGTTTCAGGTTAGTGGCTGATTCAGTAGACAGAATTCTAACGAGCCCGCCCGTTACCCTAACCAGCTAGGAGCGCCCAGAATCACGTGCTCATATATCCCCCAACTCCATCTCCCGAGTGGGACTGCTCATATCTCTGAGGCCCCTGCCAGCTTCCCCAGTGCCCTCTCAAGTTGCTGTGTGGGATCTGTGTGATGCTCTCAGAGGCTCTTTCCTGCTCCTCGGCCTAGTATGCCTCTCGGACCAGAGTTCCTGCAGCTGAGATCCCCCTCACCCCTACCACCACACCCCTATCACCACTCCTGGTTTAGGAGATGGTTGGTCCTCATAACCCCTGGGTAGCCGCCAGGGGTGTTAAAGGGCCAGAATGAATGTTCACAGGCTTCCGTAGACCCTGTATTTAAATACAACCACACCGTGTATAATTTACACAGACGTGCTGACTGGAATTGTGCAGTTAACATTGGATGGGTATTTAATAACTTCATTCTTACTATCGGAACATGGTCGGAGAACGGGGTCGCGAGACGTGAATTCCAGGTGCTTTTGAGAACACTTGATTTCTTAAAAAAAAAAAAACAAAAAAACAAACACGGGGTTGTCCTTGAAAAGGCACTTTTGTGCCCCTCCCAGGTTTACTTCAGATTGTTTATTACAGCCGTCTCATTTGCTTAGATGCCTCTATGTAAAAGCACTTCTGCCACGTGTGGGCAAGCAGCACCTCACACCCTTCACCACGTGACTGCCCCGCCCACCATGTGCATCCTATCCTTGTGATTGGCTTAGAGTATAGCTTGTCTGCCGCTCTAAAATTGGCTGTTGGGTGAGCCTTCAGTCCTCCTGGTTTTTTGGGCTCCACTACCCCAGGTTCACACAGCCAATCAGAGTGGCAGCCGTCTCTCAGATGCTACTCTAATGCGGAACTAAGAATAACCCATCCTCTGCTGTGGCTGCGGACCTTTAAACACTGTCAGTGGCCTGGAGCATTGTGACCAGAGATTCAGTTGTGGGATACCCTTTAAGCCTCTTCTAAGGAAATCCCAGTATACGCTGGAGGGGAACCCCATCAAAGTACGCAGGAATCTGTGACAACACGCCACACTGTGGGACTGGAGGGGATGTGGGGGGTGTGGCTTCCGGCTGACTTTCCACTAGGAAAAGAAAAAAAACAAAAAACAAAAAATCCCACAGATCTCGTGGACGACGGTTCACCTCATAGTCTAGGCTCCTCCCATTGTAAAGCTGAGCTTTGGCCTGAAGGAGGAAAGGTGGCCTTTTGAGCTCCTAAACCAGGCCCGATATTGGAAAGTTGGGCTCTTGGCCTGACTCAAAGAAAGGTCCAGGAGCAGGAGTCTCCTCCACCCAGAGCCTTGTGGGGACGGGGGTGGGGCTAAAGGGGTTGGGGGGGGTTCCTGTTCTTTGCCCCAGGTGCCTGCTTTAAAAACAAAACAGGACATTAGCTAACTATAAACACCCGAAAGAAAAAAAAAAAAAAGAATAATACTTAATGACGTTTCCCCCAAACTGTTTATCTGAAATTCCGATTTAACCCCGCCACCACCGCAGCTGTGCGCTCTCTCGCTACAATAATAGGCTGAGTCACACAGATGGTGACCTTCAGGCAAATGTGTTGGTTTTTTTTTTTTTTTTTTTTTTGAAGGGAAACGGCATCATTGTTGGGGGAATCCCCAGCTCTCATCAAAACATATGTGGGCATAGTAGAAACCCCCAAATAATGTTGTGGGCTGGAAATAGAAAAGGTGACAAGACTAAGTGCCTTAGGGTGGGGTGGTCTTTAGGACTTGGAGGGTGTCCACAGCTGGAGTGTTGGCTCCTTCTTCACAGCTGGCAGGAAGTACAGGATAGTAGAAAGAGCAGACTTTCCAGGTAGCGCCTGGGGAAGGAAGAGTGTCCTCCCTCCCAAGCCAGGCTCCCGGCTGTGGAGAGGACGATGATTGTGTCTCTGTCTTCCACGGGCACGGGCACGTTGTGGGGGATTATAGGAGGAAATCAGTTGGAAGCGCTTGGCACCTGGTGGCACCTGCCATCAATGGCGGCCGTTTTGAGTTGTTGCCCAGGTGAGCTCTCTTAAGATCCTGTGCTTCTGGGTAGGGAATGAAGCTCAGCTGGTGACAGCGATTACTGCATTTAAAGAGTTGAAGGCAGGGGGTTCAGGTCTTCCGGGTTGTCCTTGAGGCTATTGTAGACTTCCTGAGACTGACTCTCTCTCTCTCTCTCTCTCTCTCTCTCTCTCTCTCTCTCTCTTCTCTCTCTCTCTCTCTCTCTCTCTCCTCTCTCTCTCTCTCACACACACACACACACACACACACACACAGACAGAGACAGAGAGACAGAGAGACAAGAGACAGAGAGACAGAGAGACAGAGACGGTGGGAAGGGTGTATAATTCTTTAGTAATTACTGGTTCTAGGTCGGGACCAGAAACTACCGGAAGTTTGTCTTTGATTAGATTTTCCTTTTTGTCAGCGAAGCCCAGAGGAAGGAGACTCTGCAGCTTGAATTTCAGGGTCTAGGATGCTCCCCCAAGATAAGCTCCTACAGTAGCTCCTGAGTGTGTTGGTGGGACCAGGAGGGAACCTGGAGGATCTGGAATGGCCCCAGAGACTACCACTCACTTCCTCTTGTGCCAGGCCCACCAAGAGGCCCCAGCAAGTGCGCTTCAGTTAGAGCCTTGCTGGGAAAACCCCTGGAGTCAAATTTCTCTTCCTTCAACACTCGGGTTTCTTAGAATGAAACTGAAAGCCAGTAGGAGAAACGCCACCACTTCCCCTTCCCCAGAAGGAGGAACTTGGACTCCCCTGACAGGAAAGTTTGAGTGGGGCTTCTGGGAATCCACCGCCACTTCCGTGCTGAGGAAAACCGCAGGCGGAGGTGGGGGCAGGCCAGGGGACCCGCTGCAGACCGGTCACCATCATCACTTTGGAAGATGCCACCACCTCTGCAGGTGGCCACCGTAGCTCCTTTGCTGTTGGACACTCCTGTCTTGCACCATCCCCCTTCTAATTCCCTACCCACATGGGGCACCATTCCTATGTAACCCAGCCATGTCCGGACTGGGGTTCCTAGTGGGGGCAAGAAGCTGGTTTTAGAATTTCGTTCACCTCAGCATGGTCATGGCTGATGATAGCCTAGGGTACCTGGGAAGGCACATGCTGCCTGCCTGGGAACTTTACAGTGGCTACCTTTTGCTCTGTGTTCTAGAGGGGACGCAGACCTCTTTCTGGGAATCAGGGGATTGCCCACCCAAGTCTCATGCAAGGACAGATGCTACAGTTCTCGGCACTGGGGGGTGGGGGGCTGGTTGGTTTCTGTGAACAATCAAATCTAACTAAAGCCAAGCCCTCGAAGGGCTTCCAACTTCAGGACAAGGGAGTCCTGTGACCCAGAATCTAGCCTCCAGGTTGGGCACAAAAGCCAGAATCTGCAGATAGCCAGAACCCTTCATGGTGCCTGTCTTTCCAGCTCTTGGCGGGGGAGGGGGTATTTGGGTCTATGGTAAGTCCCTATAGAATAAATAAATAGCTTGAGGCAGCGAGACTGCATAGTGGCTAACACTTGTTGCTGAGTTTGATCTCTGGAGTTTGCATAGTGGAAGAAAAGAACCACTCCGCTAGCAAACAGTTTGGTAGCATGTGAACACATGGTACACGTATGCGCACATGCACGCACGTGCACACTGCCGCCGCCCCCCCCCCCCACCAAATTCAGTGACTGCACACTTCAAATTCTAGCAGCCCGGGGTAGGTGGAAGCAGAACCGGAGTTCAAGGTCATCCTCAGCTCCAGGGAAAGTTCGCCACCAGCTTAGCAGTTGTGCCACGTGAGACTATGTATCAAAAACAACAATAACAAAAAACCAAACCAAAACAAAACAAATATTTACTAGGCAGATTTCCAGCCCCGGCCCAAATGAGAGATTGGCTACATCTAGAATCCATTTCATGTTACCTTAAGATCACCTTATCATTTCAACCTGAAGTCTCAGGGGTGGCAGCCAGTGTGGGCCTGGCGCAACTCCACATCGGTGAGGAAATACACCGATAAAGAGAAGAATGTAGTTCTATTTCCGAGGACTTGGCACTGAGAGTGCGACCTGCCCATGGGCTCAGACAGCCACGTGTGGACATGTGCACACCCCGTCAGCACCTGCCACAGTCCTCCTCAGGATGGATGGTGTCTGGGGGGGTCCTTTCATTCGTCCCCTAACACCAGCAGTTCTACGTTCTGACCAGCAGGTGGTGCTGTGTGCCTCCTCTGCAGGCTGGGCCAGCCTTAAAGTCACTTCGCTTGCTGTCAGGAATGGAGAGACCCTGAGCAGGCACAGAGCCCACAGGGTATCTGGGTTGCTTGGGGGCTCCTGGGGAGTCCGTCTGGTTTTCCTATCAAGCAACCAGGGGTCTGATGCCTCCAATCCCAAACTCCATGTTAGTCTAAAGCCAGACCTGAGGGGACCCGATAGGACCTCTTAAGATTTGGCAGCTCTGGGCACAGAGGTTAAGAAACATGTCCTCAGAGTCCCATTGCTGCCTCTGCTTGGCTGTGTGCATTTTTAATTATTAACTGTGTATTATTGTTTAATAATAAATTATTATTATTATTATTATTATTATTATTATTGAAAGAGGGTCCATTCCTAAAGTGAGGTTGTGAACATCAGGTTGTGGGGCAGGAACTATTGACTGTACCTGTAGTCCGTAAGAAGTTGGAGGCAGATGAAGGCTTAAGGGTCATCAATCAGTTCAGGACCAGCCAGCGCTATATGAGAACCAGAGTCAAAAAAGAGGCTCAGGGAGAGGCTGGTCTATGCTTCAAAGCGCTTCTGCTTTGACAGAGGACTTTGGTTTGGATCCCAGTATCCACGTGGCAGCTAACAATGGCTTGTAACTCCAATCCCAAGGGATCTGACACCTTCTGCCCTCCATTGGCTCCTGGTGTGTCCTATACATGCACGGACACAAATGAATTCACATAAATAATTTTAACTTTTTTTTTAAGTCAAGGGGGAGGGGGCGCAGACTGTCTGGCTTGTTAGAATTTGTCTGAGCAGCCCCACCTCCCAAGCTGCAGGTTGGCGGGATCTGGGTGGAGTGTGCGCATTCGTGTTTCCATTCAGTTCCTGGGTGGCCCTGGTGCTGTGATTCTGGCGGACCCGGGTGGGAACCACAGGAGGCTAACAGTTCCAAGGAAAGCCAGAGTTTGCACTAGGCAAACAGCAGACGCCTCCAGTGAGGAGCGGGTGGAGGCCAAGGAGACAGATGGGCTCACCCCAGGGCAGCAAGGGTCCTTGGGGAGGAGACACCTCCCCCTCCATCAGGAGCCTGGGCGGAAGGAAATGGAGGAGGGTCGATCACCCTTTCCCGCCACATCTGTCAGCATGGCCAGCCCCGCCCCCTGCAGGCCCTGCAGGGAAGAGGTGGACCCAGGCGCTGGCCCAGGCAGACAGCCGGCCTCCTCGATCCACGTGGCTGCAGCGTTTCCCTGGAACTGGCGGGCGGATCAGTTCCCCCTCTCAGCCTGGCCTCCGCTGGGCCTCTGGTTCTGGGAATTCACGTTTCCTTTCTCTTTCCTTTCCCTTTTCAATATTAGACTTTAAACAGATAATCATTAAAAATAGCGCAAGGCCGACAACACAGCGCGCCATCAGTGCAACTCCGTGCAACTGGGAAAAGTTTTTTTTTTTTTTTTTAAATAAAAAAAAAGGAAGAAAAAGGAAAAACATGACAGCAGCACCCCAAACCAGTGTTTGGTGAATAATCACAGATCACTTCTGGGCTGGGCCAGTAGCTCTGTGGCAGGGAACTGGTGTTCAAAAGACTGAGGTTAACCCCCTGCAGTAAACAAAAGTCACTGGCCGTTAACTAGGCTGGCCTCGGACTTCGTATCCTCTGGTGGACACCTCCTTAAATGCCGGGATCAACATTCACCACCATGCTGGGTTCACTTGGCAAGGGGGCTGCAGCCCTGCTAGCCAATTGCTCTACTGGCTAACCTCCATGCTAACCGTGTTTGTTCATCTTTCAAATTTAAAAAAAAAAAAGTACATTTAAATTTGGGGAGAGGAACCTGTGTGGTAGTTTGAGGACAACTTGCAGGCGAGAGTTGGTTCAATCAGTCCAACCTGTGAAACATCGAGAGCGAACAGGTGCTTGGTGGCAAACAGCCTTACCCACTGGGCCATCTTGCCAGCCCCTTTTTTAGGGGGGAGGGGGGTTGGATACTTTTGAGACAAGGTCTCACTTTGTGGCTCTGGCTGCCCTGGAATTCACTCTAAAGATCAAGCGGTGCTCAAACTTGTGATTCCTCCGGCTCCTGAATGACAGGGATCCTAGGTGCGTGCTACCTGGTGATAACATTAATAAAGTTCATTTTGTTTTTCCCAGGCTATGTGTCTGCCTGGCACAGGACATTAATTCTGCATGCCTGAGCATGGACCTTTGACATTAGAAAGCATAGGAAACCAAAGGTGGAAGCCTACACAGTGACCGTAGCAAGATAGGAGAAAGTGTCCGTGGGATTTACACCCCTTCCTGCGGCTGCGGACTTGCAGACTCATTATTTATTTATTTAGCTCCTCTAAATAACCCTAGGGAAGGGCTGTAGGCCTTAAGTGCTGCCTTGCATCTCAGAAGGCTCGCCTCAGGAAACGTCCTAGAAAGGGACTTGCCGGGTCAAAGGGCATGGGTGTGTGTGTGTGTGTGTGTGTGTGTGTGTGTGTGTGTGTGTGTGTGTGTGTGTGTGAATACTCAGTGTGTAAACACACTGCTTTCTGAAGAGGTTGCACAGGTTGACGTACCACGTTGGGGGTCGGGGGAAGGTGATGGCAGCTCACGAGTAGCGAGTAGTATCAAACCCTGCTAGAGCAGCTCGGTGCCTGGGAGATACAGAAGGATACTTAAGGACCCCCCACAAGGCAGTCTCCCTGGGCGACCCAGCTGCACATGGAAGCCTGCTGCACTGCACTCAGGCTTGGGAAGCCGAGGTTGCCCAGGTCCTTTTTCCATGTCCCGTCTGCATACAAACAGGACTTCAAAATACACCCCCTAATTATCCCCCACCTCACTTATTACTCCAAAACCACACAGCCCCTCACCATCTCCCCTAGCCCCATCCTTTGCTTCCTTGGCAGGTCCTTCATTCTGCCAGGAAATCCTCCAAAGCCCAGCCAGGAAGTAGGCTGTGGTGGTGAGTGCTCTTAGTCCTACAATCGTGAGTTCCAGGCCAGCCTGGTCTACATAGCAAGTTCCAGACCAGCAACATAGTGAGACCATGTCTTGAAACAAAACTAAGAAAGAGTTGGGCAGGGTGGCCCCCTCACTCCTGTAATCTCAGCAGCTGATTTAGAGACAGGAGGATCACTGTGAGTTGGAGGCCAGCCTGGGCTACAGAATTAAACTCTGTCGCCCCCCCCCCAAAAAAAAAGACTGAACAAGGAACCACATACTTGTAATCCTAACATTTGAGAGATGGAGAGCGCAGGAATCCAAGGCCTTTCTCGATCGTATAGCAAGTTTGAGATCAGGCTAGACAAAGGGCTGGGAGATAGCTCAGTCTGTACAGTGCTTGACTCTAACCAGGAAGATCTGACTTCCATTCTGAGAACTCTCGTGAAAGAACTCATGTGAAAAGTTAGGTACGGTGACAGCACAGCTTGGGAGGTAAAACATTAGGATGCTTGTCACTCAGAGGTCAGCCAGTCCAGCCTGATCTGTCAAGGAGAGACCCTGTCTCTAAGGAGGTGGCCGGTGTTTCCAAGGATGTCCCTCAAGGTTGTCCTCTGGCTTCCTCATACATGTACGCAAACACGCACATACGTACGCTCTCTCTCTCTCTCTTTCTCTAAAAAAACAAACACAAGTCAGGCAGTGGTGGCTCAAGTCTTTGATCCCAGCACTTGGGAGGCAAAGGCAGTTGGCTCTCTGAGTTCGAGACCAGCCTGGTCTACAGAACAAGTCCCAGGGCAGCCAGGGCTACACAGAGAAACACAAACCTCATGTTATGGCGTTTCCCCTTTAAATCTAAGCACTGGAGAGCAGAGGCAGGTGTATTGCTATGAGTTTGAAGCCAGCCTGGTCTACAAAGACCTTCTCTCAAAACCCAACCAAGCCAATAAAACCCTTGGATTGGCTCAGATCAATACTCAGTGGAAAACCTCTCACGTCTCCTGTCTCCACTGGGTAAAACACATCACTACGATCCCCAAGCCTTTAGAGTCTCCTCAGTTTTCTTTTGCTTCCTCCTACCTTACCTCTGTTCCTTGGCTCTTCTGAAGATCACCAACCTCAGTCTCATTTCTGCCTCAGGATCTGTGCACACATGTAAACCACACACGCACACGCACACGCACATGCACATGCACATGCACACGCACACACACACACTCCCTCAAATATACACTGATCTCCCTGCTCAAATGGCAAGGGCTTTCCTGTCTGCTCCATCTCACAGACCCTGTATGGTTCTGCAAACCCACCCACTACACTGTTCCGTGCCTTCCTTGTGTATGTAGGGCTCCAGACAGTGGTTATCTGCTGGGCCCTGGAGTCTGCCATTTTCTGACCCACAGTAAAGTGCTGGATCCCACTCACAGTTGCTCAGGAAGCTTTGTCTTGCACTTGTGGCCGCAGAGTGGTAGGATCTGCCACTTACACTATCGAAGCGGTGGGCAAGTCTCTTGACCTCTTCGAGCCTTGAGGGTGTCATCCATCAAATGGGTATGGCCATGCCTGCACTTCTGGCCATACCCGGCGGCCAGGAGGATGAAGGTCAGCAAGACACAGGCTGCCTGACTCCAGACACGGGTTCCCAGCAATCATTCCTTTCCCTGAGCCCCTAAGGGTCTCACAGGGATTATGGGGTAGGGGTGGGGTCCCTGTTAGGATTTGTGCTGTTTCTAACTCGGAGTCTCCCTGAAGAAGGGCTCATGCCTCTGCCCCCTTGCACCTGCACGGTACCAATCTCCCAAGGCACCCAAGGAACTCAAGAGCTCTGAATGGGTGGTGGATAGAATGCTGTGTGCAGAGAGGGCTGGGCGACTCGGGGTCTGGGGTGGAGATCCTCAGTCGTCCCAAGGAGAAGAAGTAAGGCTGGCTAAGTTAACTCAGGGATGGGGCCTGGCCAGTCTCCTCCTCAGGGACCTGTCACTCAGGTCACATCTTTTCCCTATGAGGGAGGAGAATAGGCTGCCCACTTACATTCCTCCCTCTGTACCCACGATCTTACCCAACAGGGCAGGAGGCGTTGCCCCATGCCACAGACAGGGGCATAACTCCCTTCCCTGTGTGGTCACAGGGTCTGGGCAGGCTCTCTGGGTGCCAACAGATCAGGTATAGCAGATGCCTGCTACAGAAGGCCGGGTAGCCCAGTGGCCCGTACCCAGTCTTGTGCTTAGCTCAGGCGTTCTTTCCGCCCTAGTCCAGGGTCCTGTTCACTCCTTACAGAGGAGTTTCCTGGGGACAGGCAGTGACCTGCAGGCCGCCTGTGTGGGAAGCGGCTTGGCGTGGCCCTAACCGGCTCATTAGGGGTGATTCACCCAGAACTCACCTGGCTGTCAGGGACCTGTCCCCCTGCCACTGGAACCAGCTAAACAGGCAACCTCAAGGGGCGGGCATAGAGTCCTTCCGGCTGCTTTCCCCCTTCCCTGATTGGTGCCCAGGGCACAGCCTGCCAGTCACCCAGAATTTAGTTCTTCCGATCGATGAACAAGTCTTTACTGAGTACCTGCCGTAGTTCAGTCACTGAGCACAGGGTTGGAGACACAGAAGGAACCAGGGAGACCCCAGCCCTCCCATCTGGAAGGCACATGCTCAAAGGAAAGTCACAGATAAGAGGACAAGATTCCAGCCGCTGGGAAGAGACACACTGCAGAGCCCAGGGGTTCGAGAACACCCAGAACAGTGAGGCCTGCCTCGTCATAAACAAAATAGATAAATGAGTAATAAATAAATGAGCAAGTTATAGGATCTTTTTTGTCTGTGGTTCTACTGAGGCAGGGTCTCCGTATGAAGCCTTGGCTGGCTGATGTAGACAAGGCTGACCTTCATCTGTCTCTTTCTCCTGAGTGCTAGGATTGAAGGCATTGTCCTACCAGGCCCAGCCCATATTAATCTCTTGAAGATTATGTTATGGTGAAAAGTAAAGCCAGGGAGACTAGGAGATGGGAGTCATTTCTTTTCTTTCTTTTTTTTATTATTTTATGTATGTGAGTACACTGTAGCTGTCTTCAGACACACCAGAAGAGGGAATCAGATCCCATTACATGTGGTTGTGAGTCACCATGTGGTTGCTGGGATTTGAACTCAGGACCTCTGGAAGAGCAGGCAGTGCTTTTTTTTTTTTTTTTTTTTTTTTTTTTTTTTTCGAGCTGGGACCCGAACCCAGGGCCTTGAGCTTGCTAGGCAAGCGCTCTACCGCTGAGCTAAATCCCCAACCCCAGGCAGTGCTCTTAACCACTAAGCCATCTCTCCAGCTCAGGAATCACTTCTAAAAATTGTTATGTGTGTGTGCTGTTTGCACATGTGTATGTGGTGTTTGTGTGTTTACACGTGTGTGATGTTTGTATGTTTGCACATGTGAGTGTGTGTATGGTGTGTATGTGTGTGGTGTGTGGTGTTTGTATTTGCACATGTGAATGTGTGTGTGGTGTGTGTAGTTGTGTGTTTGCACATGTGAATATGTGTGTGTGGTGTGTATGTGTGTGGTATTTGTGTTTGCACATGTGAATGTGTTATGTGGTGTGTATGTGTGTGGTGTCTGTGGTGTTTGTGTTTGCACATGTGAATGTGTATGGTGTGTGTGTGAGTTTGTATGTTTGCGCATGTAAATGTGTGTGTGGTGTTTGTATGTTTGCACATGTGAATGTGTGTTGTTTGTGTGTTTGCACTTGTGAGTATCATACTTGCAGAGGCCAGAAGAAGCTGCCAGTTCCCATGGAGCTGACATTGTAGGCCACCGTGAGTCTGAATAGATAGATGGTAGAGTCGGAACTTGAGCTCTCTTCAAGAGCAGCAAGCCAGGAAGTGTAATTTTACATTTTTGCCTATTTATTTACACTCATGTGAACCCGGAGACCTGAGTTTGATTCCCAGAACCCACATTTTAAAAATTGGAAAGAAGCTGGTCATGGCGGCGCGTGCCTTTTAGCCCAGCGCTCAGGAGGCAGAGGCAGTGGATCTCTGAGTTCAAGGCCAGCCTGGTCTACAGAGTGAGTTCCATGACAGCCAGGGCTACACAGAGAAACCCTGTCCCAGAAAACAACAACAATATATAAGAATATAACTTGGAACTGAGAGAGAAACAGGTTTTTTTTTTCAGTAACTTCCCCCAAAATACCCAAAGCCTGATGCTTTCTCTGAAAGATGCTGCAGAATTTTACCAAAGTCCCAAAGTAAAATTTCAAAATCCCTGCTTTCCGATGGGGAGCAGAAATCCTGGCTCTGTGACCAGCGGGGGTGCTCCTGGGTCCTTGGGAAGCCCAGAAATATGAGGACACTTGGGCACATCATCCTGTGGCACTAGGGGGGCGGATAGGAGGGCTCTGCTGCCCCAGGTCACATGCTCGCCCAGACCTACCAGGACAGGTGTGCCTGGAGACTACTAAGGGAAAGAAGAGGATGGCTCAGTGGTACCTGCAGAGGACTCTGGACCTCACGGTGACCCCCCAGATAGCAGCCACAGCCGAAGCCAGCCCAGTGGCCTCCTGCTGACTGGTGTCTCCATTTTGAGCCCTAAACCTTCAGCAGCATGGCCACCCATAAGTTTTCTGGACGACCAGGACAGTTTCAAAGCCTAAGGACACTCTGTCTCTGAGACAGTTTCACTGAGGAGGAGAAAACAGTGGATTAATGTGGGACTGCTCCCATGCACGAGAGCCACGGGTAGCCAGGAAAAGAAGGGGAAACATAGAGAGAGTCTGGAAACAGGGGCCCCTTTGACCAGAAACATCTTGATCTCTCTTCTCCCTCCCATCGACCCACCCATCCTTTATCTCCGTGTATCTATCATTCATCCGTCTGTCTATTCAACCATCTACAGGCCCCCATGTAGTCCAGGCTAGCCTTGAATTCCCTATGCCACTGAGACCGATTCTGACCTCCTGACCTTCTGCCTCCTCCTGCTCCTGGGAGCTGGGAATACAAGCGTGTACCATCACGTCCAGTTTTATACAATGCTGGGGATAGAACTCGGGGCTTCCTGCGTGCTGGTTAACCACTGTAGCGACTGGATTCCGACCCCACTGTCTGCATTCTTAACCCTGTGATTGGAAGGTGCTAGAATAGTTCAGTAGCAGCTACCCTGTCAGCCATCCACACCTTTCACAACAGCTCCAGGATGCAGTGCTTATTTAAATTTGGAAGAGAATGGTGGCGCACACCTTTAATCCAGTGCTCTGGAGGAGAGACAGAGACGGTCGGGTCTCTGTGAGTTTGAAGCCAACCTGGTCTCCATGCTAGCCAAGGCTACCTAGTAAGACCTTATCACCAAAAGTGCACATAAGTAAATAAAAATTTAAAGTAGATCCGTCCGTAGGAAACTTAACCAATTAAATGATATAAAATTATTAACTTATTTATTAAGTCATAAACGATGATGGTGTTTGGTTGGTTGGTTAGTTTTTTTCAGGCAAGATTTCCCTGTGTAGCCCTGGCTGTCCTGGACCTCACTCTGTAGATCAGGCTGGCCTCGAACTCACAGAGATCCCACCTGACTCTGCCTCCCCAGTGTTGGGATTCAAGGCAAGCACATCACCACTGCCCCGACATCATTTTTATTATTTTATCGTTTTTGTTTTGTTTGAGACAGGGTCTCTCTCTCTCTATAGCCCTAGCTGTCCTGGAATTCACTATGTGGAGCAGGCTGGCCTTGCTCTCCGGAGTGCGGGGGATTGAAAGCGTGTGCCGCCGTGCCCGGCTGAAATAAAAAACTTTGAGCATCTAATTGACTCCATTCTCACAGTGAAGCTCCTCCTGGTGACTGGGCCAGGAAAGCCCTGCTGGCTTTAAGCCCCTGAGGTTCCCGGAGCTCTGCTGTAACCACCACCTTGCAGCTGCTGAAGGTGATGGTGATGATGGTGGTGATGGTGATGGTGATGATGATGGTGATGATGATGATGATGATGATGATGATGACGACGTTTGGTTGATTGGTTGACTGGTTGGTTTGCAACTAAAAGGAAGAAGATACATGGCACCCAAATTCTTTGTTTCTTAAGGCAATCTAAGTCCCTTGGCCACAGGTCCACAGGTCCCTGCCTTTTGCCTTCACTGGAGGAACTGAACCCAGGGCTAGGTACACGCCGTCCGTGGGCAACGCACTTGAAAAGTCACCAAAGCGTTCCCTTCAAGTCCTCAGAGTGCCAGGCAGGATGATTGGATTCGTGTGTGTGTGTGTGTGTGTGTGTGTGTGTGTGTGTGTGTGTGTGTATGTGTGTGTGTGTGTTTGCTTGTTTGCTTGTTTGTTTGTTTGTTTGTTTGAAGGCAGGGATTTGTGGAGTCCAGCCTGGCCTCCAATTTGGGACATAGGTGAGGATGATGTCGAACTTCACAAGAAAGGGGAAATTACAGGACTTCCGTCATTGTGCCCAGTATATACAGTTCTAGGGATAAAAGCCAAGGCTTCCAGCATGCTAGCCAAGAACTCTACCTACAGAGTCACATCCCTGGCCTCAGAAGGGGTGTTTGACACCAAAACAACCCACAGAACACGTTTTATCTCCTCAAGTGATTTCACAGCATAGACGTGGGCTGCTCCTGTCATTTGTTTTACTGGGGTGGGGGTGAGGTGTATGTGGGGAGCACCAGCTCTACAGTAACTTGTAAGGTCACATGGAAGGTCACATAACAATGACCAGACGTGACAGACCACCAGCATGGACTCCAGTGTCTCTGGACACTGTTATCAGTGTGGCCTTGTGAAGTCAGGGCTGGGAACCTGTCAGGCTCAGGAACCTGTGCCTACCTGGCCGGGTGTTACAACCCACAGTCATGTAAACTAAGGTGAGTCCTGACCCAGAGGGCAGGAGACGCCCGCTGTCTGCAGATGGAGGGCTAGCCCTGAGTGCCAGCCAAGCCTACAAGTGCTGTTCTGTGCCCAGAAAACGGCTGGCCTGGATCAGAAAGGTCAGGCTGGAGTCCAGCTAAGCAAGGAGAGCTGGCAGCAAGCATTGATGGGGTCAGGCTAGGGACACCGGGCCATGAGGTGGTATGAGCCCAGTGTGTCTGCTGTCCCCAAGGGTCAGTGAGGAGAGGGTGGGAACCAAGTCCATTGGATCTCTGCCTTGTGTTCTCCACCCAGGGACTCTGCCCCAGGGTAGTGGTTGTGACCAGCACTTTGCAGAAGGGGGCAACGGGATGGCCACCCAGTGGCCAACCACATCTATTTAGTTCCTTAATTAGGACATTTTTCCCTCCTGTTCACAAAAGGAACTTGTATTCAAAATATAAAAATTGAGGACTACCAAAAGCAAAACAAAACAAAACAAACAAAGCCCACACCCCCTACACACAAACAAAGAACAAAGTGCTGTCCTTTTTCAACCCAGTAAAGTACGGAAGTTAAAAGACGAATGCCAGTGCTGGTGAGACGGCTCAGCGGTAAGAGCACAGGCTGGCCTTCCACAGGACCCACTTAAGTTACCAGTGCCCACGGGATAGCCCATTCCAGTTGTGGCCTCAGCAGGCACCACACAGATGTGGTGCACAGACAGCCATTCAAGCAGAACAGGCACACACAAAATAAGAAAATACACACATGCATACACATACAACACACATGCATATACATACAACACACATGCATACACACACACCATACATACACACACCACACGCATGCACACACACACACACACACAAAATAAGAAAATCTGAAAAAAATTTTAAGTAAATAGTTGAAGACAAAACCAAAGGCTTATATCCTCCATCACCCACCCCACCACTCCCACCATTGCCCTCTTCTTCCCTCCCACGGGCTTTGCAGAGAACTGTACTGATAGAGAGTTCTGGAAGGTTCCTTTTCTTCACATGAGAGGGGACAGGATCTGGTGTGTCCCAGAAGGGAAATAAAATCTTAGTTATTATGCTGATTGACCACACATACACACACACACACACACACACACACACACCCCACACGAATGTACACAAACGCATGCATGTATATACACACACCATACACGCATGCATACACACACATGTATACATGCACATACCATATACACAAATGCACACACCATACACACATGCATGCGTGTATACACACATGCACACACACAGACATACACACATGCATACACATACAACACACATGCATACACACATGCACACACCACGCATGAATGCACGTGTACACACATGCATACACACACACCACACGCATGCACACACACCCCATTTCAGGACCAAGGAGATGGCTGAGGTGGTAAAGGGCTTGCTGGACAGAGTGAAGACATATACTGAGACCCCAGAACCAAGTTTTTATAAAACATAGAAACAGTGGTTCCAAAATACAAATATACATCTTCAAACCCTTCATGTAAGTTATAGATACCGGTATAAAAAAACGCACTCCAAGACAGACCACTGATGCCAGGGTTCTTTGTTCATTTCCTTCTTTTAAAACTGAAGCTAGGGGTTGGGGATTTAGCTCAGTGGTAGGCGCTTGCCTAGCATCGCAAGGCCCTGGGTTGGTCCCCAGCTCCAAAAAAAAAAAAAAAAAAAAAAAAAAAACCTGAAGCTAGTGTAGCCCAGGCTGACCTAGAACTCACTATGTAGCCAAGGATATCTTTGAACCTTCCTGACCCTTTGGCGTCTGTCTCCCAAGTGCTGGGATAGACATAGGGTACCACTCTAGGTTTATAGGGTGTCAAGAATGAAACCCCCAGAGCTTTAGACACACGATAAGGCATTCGACCAACTAAGACATATTCTCAAATGTTCTTTGGCCATGTGATTTAAAAGATTTAGTTTTAAATTGTGTGTGCGTGCACGTGATCCTCTTCAAGAGAGGTATGTGCTCTTAACTGTGGCGGCCTTTCTCCAGTCACATGCATGATATCAATGCATCTATATGCCCTGTCACAGAGAGCTCCCTGTTTCCGGTAAGCAGCCCGGTGCCCTGACACACACACAAGCTGGCTCTGAGCTCGCCTAACTGTCCAGTGTTTTGGAGACGATCCTCTAAAGGACATGTTGAGAGCGGGCTGAACCACAGGGCTAGGGACTGGCCTAACAACTTGAGCACCTATGTGGCTGAGTACACAGTTCAGAGAGAAGGGGGTGTCCTTCATCTGAGAGGCCCTGGGGAACATTGGACCTGTGGCTCTCCCTCCTGCGGTGTCTCACATGCGAGATGAGGTGGATGCCACAGGCAGGGGCCAGTAACTGACTACATTAATTGCGTTAGGCTGTGCTCACTGTACAAAAATAAATCTGGTTCTGGATGAAGGGAATGGTGGCTGCTGCTCTCTCGGAGGGAGAGCCCCACCTGCCACGCCCACAGGCACTCCCTCTGATGCTGGGTTTGCGAGGAGTCACACCCTAGCCACCAAGCCCAAGGCAGGGTTTGGCATGACACAAGGTATCTATTTACAAGCTGAGTAGGCTGCGAAAAGGACCATTAAACCACACTGGGAGATCCGCTGTATTGGACAACGACTTTCCCAGCCGGCAGGACCCCGCTCCACATGACAGCTGTGGATACCTAGGACATAGCTGGCCACAGTGGGCGGGAGGGGAGGCCGTGGGAGAAGTTGGTGGGCAAGAATATGGAGGTAAAGGGACAGAGGGCTAGAGAATCAATGGCTGTACCTGACTCTGGTCTCAGCTTCCAAGGCCTAGAGAAGGAATCTGGGTAACCCCACCGAAAGAGCTGTTTTGTGTCACCTGGGGTCCTTCCCTATCTTTCTACGAAGCTTCCATCCTTGGTGGCTGTGGCCAGAGTGGGTCTGGGTTTCCCACAGACTGTGAGGCCCTCCATGATGTGGGGTTAGCAAGCCAGGCTGCCTTTAACACACCCAGTAGCTGCCTCTGCCTTGATGACCTCCCTGTGCTATGGGATTTCTGTCACTGGTCTCTCTCTTTGAGAATGAACTGGCTTATTGAGTTGGCTTGATTTGCGTGTGTTTGTGGGGTTTTTATTTTATTTTATTTTATTTTGGTTTTGTTTCGTTTTAGAGTCTCTTGTAGGTTGGTCTTGAACTAGGTACCTGAGAATGACTTTCAACTTATTGAATTTTGTCACTGATTTTTTTTTTTTATTTTGAGACCGGGTCTCACTTTGTAGCCCTGACTGGCCTGAAACTCAGTAAGTAGACCAGGCTGGCTTTGAACTCACAGAGATCTGCCTGTTTCAAATATATGAAAAGTATGCACCGCGCCATGTTCAGCCTCGTTTGGACTCCTTCAGCAGGCGGAGAGAAGCCAAGAGTCCTGGTCTAGAACATGGCAGGGAAGGAAGTGGGTTCTCTGCACATCTGCCCTCCCTCAGGCCGGGAGGGAGCCTGTGTGCTGATCTGGGCTTGACCACAGGAAACCCTCCCCAGAAGGATGAGAGAGAAAGAGAGAGACAGAGACAGAGACACAGAGAGAGACAGAGACACAGAGACAAAGAGAGACAGAGAGACCGACAGAGACAGAGAGATAGAGAGACAGAGAGAGAGACAGAGGGAGACAGAGACAGAGACACAGAGACAGAGACACAGAGACAGAGAGACTGACAGACAGAGACAGAGACAGAGAGATAGAGAGACAGAGACAGAGACAGAGAGAGAGAGAGACAGAGAGAGAGACAGAGACAGAGAGAGAGAGAGACAGAGAGAGACAGAGACACAGACACAGAGACACAGAGACAGAGAGAAACAGAGACAGAGACACAGAGAACAGACAGAGACACAGAGACAGAGAGAGAGAGAGAGAGAGACAGAGACAGAGACAGAGAGATAGAGAGACAGAGAGACCGACAGACAGAGACAGACAGAGACAGAGAGATAGAGAGACAGTTGGTCCCCGGGGTCCAACTACTCTGTAGCACCATCAGTGGATGCTTGGCTGCAGAGTCCGGGAAGTGGGCTGTTGTTGGGAAGTTCTGCTGTGATGGGAGCAGGGGTGGATGAAACAGTACAATGTCTCATGGGAACCAGGGAAGGAGGAGGGCCACCCAGCCCTGCCTGCATCTCCAGCCCCGCCCGCCCGGGAAAGAGGAGACCTAATGAGAGACCGGTGGCCTTGCTGCCTCCGGGGAGGCAATTGTGTCCTCTTAAAGAGCAGTGGTGACTCACCAGAGCACCCGCAGCTTGTCATAAACATCCCCCGAGACACCTAACTCCCTCGGCCTTGATTCTATATTAACTCAACCGTGCTCCGTAGTTCCATAATTAATTAGGTTTCCTAGGTAGCTCGAGACTGGAAGAGGGTGTCCCAACCTGTGGGCACAAATATTACTAACTCCACGAGAGCTCCCACACGTCCTATGAATAGAAAAACCAGCCCCCTCCAGTCTCTCCTCCTCTTCGGGAACTCGTTGGCATTGGCTGCTTTGTGAAAGGTGAGAGGCGGTCAAATAGCCTTGATTTGAATAATTCTAAAATGTCAAGGGCTACACCAGTCATTCAGTGGGAGAGCACTTACCCAGGCCTTCGGTTTGATTCTTAGAACTGCAAAAGAAAATAAAAAAAGTTAAACTTTTTGGCCCGTGACTGTGATCTCATCGGAGAGCAAGACAAGGGAGCTGGGGATGAAATGTCTCTGTTGGTGCTTTCATGGTGTGCATAAAACAATTTCCGGTGGCTCATACCTGGCCTTGAAATCTCAGCACACAGTACTCGGAGGAAAGAAGATCAGAAGTTCCGTGTCATTCCAGCTTCCGTATCGAATTCTGACATAGCTTGGGCTACATGAAATCCTGTCTCAACAACAAAACAGACAGGGGCTGGGGAGATAGCAGGAAGTGCCTGCCACAGAGGTGGGAGGACCAGAGTTCAAATCCCAGCACCCAGGCAAAAGGCCAGCTATAGTAACACTTGCTTGTAATCCCAAAGGCAAAGTCAGGGGGCATAGCAAGAGCTCAGTGGCCAGCTCCACAGGCTTAACTGATGCACCTCAGAGGCATCCGAGAAACCCTGCCTCGAACAGCAAGGTGGGGCTGTCCAGATGGCTTAGTGAAGAAGAACGTCATTTGCTGCCAAGCCCAATGACCTAACTCTAATCCCTGAGACCCATGTGTCAGAACTGAGTCCTCAAGGTGTCCTCTCTTCTCCACATGCGTACTTTGGCCACACAGTCCCAGTGCCGACACACACACACACACCCTCACACACACACACACACACACACACACACACACACACACACACATCAATGAAAACAGATTGGATTGCTCCGGGAACAGGCCTAGGCTTTGGAAAATATTTTTACACTTATCTCTTTGGAGGGGGTGGTAATGGGGGGGGTTTGAGGTTAAGCCATGAGGGGGGTATTAGGTGTGAGAGTACCACGGGCATGAACGTGGAGGTCAGAGGGCAACTTGCAGGAATCAGCTCTCTCCTTCTGCCATGTGGGTTTCAAGGATCAACCTTGGTTCATCCGCCTTGGCAGCAAGTGCCTCTACCCACTGAGCCATCTGGCTGACCATCCACTTCATCTTAAATTTGACAACCGGTGCTCAATTCTGTTGTCAAAAATACCTAAGGGAGGAGCTGAGAGGTGGCTCGGCCGTTAAAAGCATGGACTGCTCTTACAGAAGACCACAGTTGGTTCCCTAGCACCCACAAAATGACTCCCGATCATATAGAGCCGCAGCCCCAGGAGATCTGATGCCCTCTGCTGGCCTCTAAACTCACATGTACACACACACACACACACACACACACACACACACACACACACACACACACACACACACACACACACACACACACACACACACACACACACACACACACACACAATTAAACCTGTAAGATAAACCTTTTGAAAGTAGGTAGGCAGTTTGCAACAATTTGAATTTTCTGGGCAATTTTCTTTGGATTTCACGGAAGTCTGAGCAGAACATGAACTCTCCCAGGGACACGCTGCTATCAAAATGGAGAAGCGTTCAGAGTGCATAGGCCCATGCCCGTTTCAAAGACAGCTTTTTGTCCTCTTTTTTTTTTTTTTTTTTTTTTTTTAAAGATTTTTTTTTTTTTTTTTTATTTTTTTAAGTACACTGTAGCTGTTTTCAGACACACCAGAAGAGGGCATTGGATCTCATTACAGATGGTTGTGAGCCACCATGTGGTTGCTGGGAATTGAACTCAGGACCTCTGGAAGAGCAGCCAGTGCTCTAACCGCTGAGCCATCTCTCCAGCCCTCGTCCTCTGTTTTTGAGACAGAGTCTCCCATTGTAGCCCTGGCTGGCTTGGAACTCACTGTATAGATCAGGCTGGCCTCAAACTCACAGAGATCTGCCTGTGCCTCTCAAGTGCTGGGATTAAAGGTGGAGTCACTTACTTCTTCTAGTCTGAAAGCCTTAATTGTAAAATTTATTTTATTTTTAAATATTTATGTATTTATTATTTATATATGAGTACACTGTCACTGTCACACCAGAAGAGGACATCAGATCTCATTACAGAAGGTTGTGAGCCACCATGTGGTTGCTGGGATTTGAACTCAGGACCTCTGGAAGAGCCATCTCTCTAGCCCCTTAAATTTTATTTTTATTTAATCTTAATTTTTTTTTCCTTTTGGCAGTTCTGGGGATCAAACCTAAAGACACATTTGTTAGACAAGCACTTTCCTGCATTGATTCTTCAAGGCTTTGAGATCTTTCGTTTTGTCTGTGTACATGCATGCGTGTACATCTGTGTACGTGTGTGTGTTTTTTGAATGTGAGTATATGTATATGAACACTGCTGAGGCTGATCTTGAACTACTGATTCTTCTGCCTCTATGTCCAACATATCCCAAGTTCTAGGATTACAGAAATATATATATATATAATTTTTTTTCCTAATTTCCTAATGTGGATGATTAGCAAGCGTTAAGCCACAGATGTATTAGGGGAAACGGTGACAGGAAAGGTCTGGTTTAGTTTATGGTTCTGTGCCAAGGATAATTTCTTAACTTTGGCAAAAGCACCCTAGTTATGTAACACACTAATCTTTGAAGAAGAGGGCGGGCAAAGAGTTTAGAGGAAATCTCTGCCACTTTCCTATAAATCGAAAATTAACCAAGCACCAGTGGTTGGATTCATGCTTAGAATCTCAATGGGCTGAGGCAGGGGGATTGCCACCCTTTCAGGGTTAGCCTGGGCTACCTGGTGAGTTTCAAGTCAACCCAATCTATGTGCAAGACACCACTTCAAGAAGAAAAAAGAGTTGTGTGTGGTGATGTATGCCTTTGATTCTAGTACTCAGGAGGCAGAGGCAGGTGGATTTCTCTGAGTTTGAAGCCAGCCTGGTCTAAACATCAAGTTCTAGGACAGCCAGGGCAACATAGTAAGTCCCTATCACAAAAAGCAAAATTATTCCCAAAAGAGGAGTATAAAACAACACCTTCTGTTATGTACGTAATAACACTATATCTGTTACAGAGTATGTATATATATATATATACATATATATACACATATATACATATATATATGTATATATATATATATGTCTTTATTTTTGAGATAGTCTTATGTATCTCAAAAGTCCAGGATGTCCTTGAACTTCTAACCTTTCTGCCTCCATAAAGGCCAAGAAGAGGGTATTGGATCCTCTGGGACTAGAGTTACAGATGGATGTCCACCATTGCATGGTTGCTGGGAATGGAACCCAGGTCCTCTGGAAGAGCAGCCAGTACTCTTAACCCCCGAGCCATCTCTCCAGCCCCTTCTTTATTTTATCACAGAAGTTAAAATAGTTTTGTAAGACGTTCCACCCTAAAACTCGGTAGAATGGCACCTGTAATCCCAGCACTTGGGAGGTGGAGGCAAGGAGGATCAGAAATTTCTAAGGGTAGCCTGGGCTACACTGCGAGTCCAAGGGCAACCTGAGTTACATGAGATCCTGTCTCAGAGAAGGGGTGGGATTCTATCCTACAGTGAGGAACTTGAGCCCTCTCATCTCTGAGCTTCTACCCTAATGGCTGCCCCCATCCTGTGTCTTCTTTCTAGGATAGCCACTTCTGCCCACTGCAGAGGGCAGGGACAGGGGATGGGGGTGAGGGATGGGGACCATAGGCAGGGGGAGCTGGCGGTTCCTATGAAAAAGGGGTCCCTTCCAGGAGAGACTTAGTGAGGACCAAGGCTCTAGAGCTGCTGGGAGCTGCTGAGGCTGGTCTGCTGCTTTCTGGCCTTTCTCATTGGTTGCTCAGTGACTTTTATCTCCCGCCAACTTCAGAGAGGACCTTCGGAGCAGCTGCTGCAGCCCGAAGGCAAGAACTGGCAGACTGCAGACCCTGAGCTCCTCGGGCCCTGGAGCTGACACGTGATACAACACCAGGCCTGCAGGCGTCCGGGAGTCCAAGAGAGACCCACAGGTCTTCCTTCCAACACGCCCATCCACGTTAAGCTCCAGCTGTCTGCAGCCACAAGGCTTGACCACCATAAGCTGGGTAGTCGCTGCTCCCGTTCCCACAGTAGGCCCTAAAGCTGGCTCAAGCCTCCCCAAGCAACAGGGTACCCGCCCCTCGGTCCTTTGCAAGCCTCTGCCTCCAAAGCCTTGCAGGTGGGGAAGGCCAGCCAGCAACAGTTCAGCTCTGCCGCACGCAGGGACCTGGGCCAGGCTGTCTAGCACGACGCCTGCAGCCGGTCACCGGCCACCCTCCACCGTCCAGATGTCAGCGGCCCCGGCGGCCCTGTCCTGACGTGCACCTTCCCCTTCGCTGCCCCGCAGTGCACTTTGTCTCGCCGCAGCCAGATGTGCCGGCTTTGGTGCCGGCCGCCTCTAACGAGGTACAGATGTGCAGCCTGGCCTGGGCCGACGCTACCAAGGAGAAGGGAGGCCCCAGGAGAGAGCAGGCTGCAGCTGGCCACGCTGTGAAAGAGGGAGGAGGGATGCTTGGGGAACTGATGCTTAGAAACTGAGCTGGGGACCGCTCTGCTTAAATAAGGACCTGGCTTTGGTTGAGGGCGGGGGGGTCACTCTCCTCCCGACTCAGGAGTGGTGATGAAGAGCCTGCAGCCGTCCCTCCCTTTCTCCCAATCACAGAAATCACGAACAGAACTAAAGGGCGATTTGGAAAACTCAGTATAGGGTTGGGGATTTAGCTCAGAGCGCTTGCTTAGCAAGCGCAAGGCCCTGGGTTAGGTCCCCAGCTCCGAAAAAAAAAAAAACTCAGTATAAACCAGGCCCAGCGACGGACACTTGTAATTCCAGTTTCGTGGAATGAGGTGGCTGAGGCAGGAGGATAGCAAGTTCAAGCCTAGGTAGTTTTGTGGGGTAAAGGACAGGCAAATTAGCTGAGCGGATACAGGTGCTTGTTGACAAGACTAATGTCCTGAGTCCGGTCTCTAGGAGCCACCTAGTGACTCGGTAAAAGAAAGGAATTAAATCTTGCAAGGTGGGGTTGGGGATTTAGCCCAGGGGTAGAGCGCTTGCCCAGCAAGCGCAAGGCCCCGGGGTTGGGCCCCCGCTCCGGAAAAAAAAAAAAAAAAAAAAGAAAGAAAGAAAAATCTTGCAAGGTGTCCTTCCAAACCCCCACCAGCGCAGTGGATCATGCCGGCTCCCACACGCTTCCCTCCCAAACAGCACTGTGGTGAGTAGCCTCGGGCTTGCATGGAAGCAATCGTCCCAGGCTGGGTGATGTGTCTTAGGCGATGACGTTTGCTAGCATCCATCCCCAGCACCACACGAAACCAGGTATGACACATTATTTTGTACGCTTAGCAAATTGGAGTCAAAGACCAGGAGGACCGGAAGTTCAAGGTCATGCTTGGGATGCATGAAAATCACGTCATAATAAATACGTTCACAGGCAGGAGGATCTGTGGGAGTTCCCGCATACACACACATACGTGCGCAAGCCCAATTCCTAGGGAGTTGGCTCCAGAGAATAAGGAAGACACTTGCCACCAAGCCTGATCCCCGGGTTCCGTCCTCAGGACCCACAGAGAAGAAGGAAAAACAACACCTGAAGTGTATAGCCATGGCATGCAGGTGTCCACACATAGCACATAATATACAAAGAAATAAGTAAATAAACAAATACAATTGTTTGTGTCAATTTGATGCAAACCTAGACATATCTGGGAAGAGGAAATCCTTTTTTTTTTTTTTTAATTTTCTGCGCATTGGTTTTTTGCCTACAAGTATATGTGAGAGTGTCAGATCTCCTAGATCTGAAATTATAGAAAGTTGTGAGCTGCCATTTGGAGGGAGAGGGGGAATTAAACCCAGGTCCTCTAGGAAGAACAGCCAGTACCCTTAACCACTGAGCCATCTCTCCAGCCCCGGGAAGAGGAACTCCTAATTGACAAAATGCCTCCATCAGATTAGCATGTGGGGATTAATGATTGACGTGGGAGGGCTCAGCCCACTCTTGGAGGTAACACCCTGAGCAGGTGGTCCTGGGTTGTATCAGAATGCAGACCGCTGGGGAGCAAGTCAGTGAACAGCGCTCCTCCATGACCTCTGCTTCAGTTCCTGCCCCAGGTTCTGGTATTGGTTACAGCCCTGACTGCCCTTGAGGGCTGTGACTGAGGGTAGGAAAGCCAAACAAACCGTTTCCTCACTCGTCGCTTTTTGGTGTAGCATTTTATCACAGCAATGGAGCCCTTAGCTAAGACAAAACGTAATAAAAATATATCCACCTAATCCCAGTACTTGGGTGGTGGAGGTGGGAGACTAGAATTTCAAGGTCACCCCTAGCTACAACAAGTTTAAGGCTAGCCTGGGATACAGAAGATTGGGTTACAAAAGAAAAAAAAAAGGAAACAATGTAGCCATTGCTCAGGTTAGGAAACCTCCGGGATGGCTTCATTTCTGCTTGTTTGTATTTTGGATTTATGTTTGTGTAGGAGTGCTTTGCCTGCGT
Organism: Rattus rattus; assembly: GCF_011064425.1. NCBI lineage: Eukaryota > Metazoa > Chordata > Mammalia > Rodentia > Muridae > Rattus > Rattus rattus. The sequence continues at coordinate 4,454,492 of NC_046171.1, read as the reverse complement.
GTGTGTGTGTGTGTGTGTGTGTGTGTGTGTGTGTGTGTGTGTGTGTGTGTACATATGTGTACCGTGGGCCCACAGAGGTCAGAAAGGGGCGTTGGGTTCCGTGGAACTGGAGTTATGGATAGTCGATAGTCATGACAGCCACCACGTAGGCAGTGGGAATTGAACCTGGTTCCCCTACAAGAGCCATCAGTGCCCTCAAGAGCTGAATCAGCATCCCTCCAGCTCCCAAGATCAGGCATTTAGAGAAGAGAGTGCAACCCCATGGAGACTACAGACAGGCGGATATGGAAGCCACTCTTAGTTTTTTCAGAGTGTGCTCCTTGCCGCCTGTGGAGGAGGGGGAGGAGGGACTAGAGAATTGGTGCTCTTTATCCCTGTCCCCAGGGCCTGGCACACAGCAAGTGCCCTGGGCCGGTGCCAGCTCCACCCTGCAGGGAGTCGAGGCTTTCTCTGCTTCCTCTCTCCCTTCAGCCTCCTTGTCCTCCAGTTGGCTTCTACTTGTCCCCCGACCCCAGCCATCATGAACCACTATACGGAGCCCCAGGAAAGAAATCAGGTCCACAGCAGAGGGCTCCAGTCAAGGACAGCTTTTACCAGAAGGGTACTTCCCAGCTGGCTGAGCGTCCTTCTCCCTCCTCCTCCATCTCTAGGAGTTCGGTTCTGTTTTAAGAAAAGTCTCACCCCACCCGGCATGGTGGTATGCGTCTTTATTCCCAGCACTCAGCAGGCAGAGGCAGGTGGATTTCTGAGTTTTAAGATCAGCCTGGTCTACAAGGCTACACAGGAAAACCTAGTCTTAAAAAAACAAAACAAGGGGTTGGGGATTTAGCTCAGTGGTAGAGCGCTTGCCTAGGAAGCGCAAGGCCCTGGGTTTGGTCCCCAGCTCAAAAAAAAAAAAAACAAGAAAGAAACGAGACAGAGAGAGAGAGAGAGAGAGAGAGAGAGAGAGAGAGAGAGAGAGAGAGAGAGAGAGAGGCAGGCTTTTTTTGACTCTGATTATCCTGACAGTCTACTGACTGTTGGAGTACACATCAACCTGGCTGGCTTGCTTCCTTCCTTCCTTCCTTCCTTCCTTCCTTCCTTCCTTCCTTCCTTCTTTCCTTCCTTCCTTCCTCTCTTCTCCTCCCTCCTCTGTCCCTTCTTTCCTTCATTTCTCCTGTGCTGGTAGGAATGGAACCCAGGACCCCTCATACAAGTGGACAAACCCCGTTAAGCGCTCTACGTCTTGAGCGACACCTCTCTATCGGTGAGTCGGGCTTCTTTTGTAAAACCAAAGCTAAGGCACAGAGTCTAGAACACCCACGTGCGTTGCAGGCCCCAGCACAGGGGTGAGCAGCTCTGTCCAGGACTCAGGCCACACTCCCACGGGCTTTGGCTGGCTCCCATCATCAGATGGAACCATACACATGACGTCTATACAGTGCCACACATGACGTCTATACCGTGCCGTCCCATGTTTATGAAGCTGGGGTGGGGGTGGGACAGGGGGAGGGGGAGGGGGAAGAAAGTACCCAGTTAACGTTTGTCTCTCATGGGGTCACAGGATTGACTCGAACTAACAGGTCCTGCTACAAATCATCCTTTATTCTCAATTTCGAAATCCCAGGAGGCTTTGAGAGCCACAGGCTAGATAAGAAGGCACAGGCACACGTTATCACAGCATGCTTGGCCGCAAAGCTTGACCTCAAGTGAACTCAGTTGGCAAGAAAATGGACCTGAACTGAGGGGAGGTTATTTACAGGTACTGGTGACATCTCTCTGCACGTGAAGATTCACGGACCTTGCTCAGAAAGTTCTCTGTGTTTGCCCAGCGCTGTCCCCGAACCAACCTGGCCTTTCACACACTCACCTGCCGCCCTCTAAAGGGTGAACGACTCTGAAATCTGAAACCCTCCCTGGCCCCAGGAATTCCAGGAGAAGGATTATGGATCTGGAGAAATTTATGAAATTTCTCCTTCAAAAAATGGATGAGCCCGCCAGTCACGATGGTCCACGCCTATGACTCTCAGCACTTGGGAGGCAGAGGCAGGAGCATCAGAAACTCAAAGCCAGCCAGGACTATACAGTAAATTTGAGGCCAGCCTGGACTACAGGAGTCCCTGGGTCATCATCCCAAAGAAACAGGCCAGAGGCAGTGTGGGGGTGTGCAACTTTATTTCCTGTACTCAGGAGACAGAAAAAGGGGGGAGGGGAGCTCTGTTAGTTCCAGGATAGAATGGACTGGTTCAAACCAGCCAGGGGTTACAAAGTGAGACCTTGTCGCATACCCCCCCCCACAGGTGACTTGTGGGGAATGAAATCCAGGCATTGTGACACACGCTTGCCATTCTAATACTTAGCAAGCTGCGGCAGGGAAATCTCAGGTTCAAGGCTGGCCATAGTTACCTGGCAAGTTTGAGGCCAACCGGGCTTCTTGAAAGAATGAGGGAGAGAAGAAGGAAGGAAAAAAGAGAAGCAGAGGGTTGGGGATTTAGCTCAGTGGTAGAGCGCTTGCCTAGTGCATAAGACCCTAGGTTCAGTCCCAGCTCCAAAAAAAAAAAAACCAAAAAAAAAAAAAAAAAAAAAAAAGAGAAGCAGAGCAGAAAAGAGGGGGAAAAAAAGAGAAGGAAAGGAAAACCAGCTAGGTGTGACGGAGCTCCAGGAGGCTGAGGCAACAGACCTCTAAGTACTGGCACCCCCTACACAACAAAACCATCTCAAAAAAAAATGAGGCAGGCTGGAGAGATGGCTCAGTGGTTAGAGCACCGACTGCTCTTCCAGAGGTCCTGAGTTCAATTCCCAGCACCCACATGGCGGCTCACAACCATCTGTAATGGGATCTGATGCCCTCTTCTGGTGTGTCTGAAGACAGCGACAGGGTACTTATATATAATAAATAAATCTTAAAAAGAAATACTACTTTAAAAAAAATCAGAGAGGCGGGGCTAGCTCGCAAGCATCTGTAACTCCTCCCTCGGGGTACTGTATACACGTGGTGTACACATGCACTTACAGGGCAAGCACCCATATACATGTATAAAATAAAGCAAAGGTTAATTTTTGTTTTAAAACTTTATGAAGTTCCAGACTAGACAAAGCCAGCTGCTGGTGGAAGTCTAAGAGCGGCTGCCTTTGGTAGGGATGAATGACCCAAGAAGAAGAGGAGGAAATTTACAGGCACCTGGGACTATCTGGCAAGCTGAGGGGCTGGAGGCTCCACACACGTATGTATATGTACATGTGTAGAAGAGTATCAAGCAGGGGTTGGGGATTTAGCTCAGTGGTAGAGCACTTGCCTAGCAAGCACAAGGCCCTAGGTTCGGTCCCCAGCTCTGAAAAAAAGAAAAGAAAAAAGAAGAAGAAAAAAAGAAGCGTATCAAGCAGACACTATTAAAAAGTAGCTTTTTTTCTTTCGTATTTTTTAGATGTTTATTTATGTTTTTTTGTTTATTTATGTATTTGTTTATTTACTTATTTATATGTGAGTATACTGTCATTGTCTTCAGACACACCAGAAGAGGGCATTGGATCCCATTACAGATGGTTGTGAGCCACCATGTGGCTGCTGGGATCTGAACTCAGGCCCTCTGGAAGAGCAGTCAGTGTTCTTAACCGCTGAGCCATCTCTCCAGGTCCTTATTGATAGTTTTTAAAAAGAGAGTTTCTCTGTGTAGTCCTGGCTGTCTTGGAACTCATTCTGCAAACCATGCTGGCCACGAACTCCGAGACCTACCTGCCTCTGCCTCCCCAGGGCTGAGATCAAACGCGTGCAACACCACTGTTCTGCAAGATTTTAGCTTTTTTCTTTTCATGCATTATACCTCAGAATAAAATAAAAATAATCTTGATGTGAAAATAATCTTCAAATAAACCAATATGCAGCAGACCAATTGGCTCTAACTACTATCTTGTAATACATTCTACTTCCCAACAAAGCCTAAATTAAAATAATCCTTTCCAAGAGTGTTGGTGCGCGTGCCTTTAGTCCCAGCATTTGGGAGTCAGAGGCAGGTGGATCCCTGTCAGTTTGAGACCAGCCTGGTTTACAGTGTGAGTTCCAGGACAGCCAGGGCTACACAGAGAAAAAACAAAAAACAAAAAACAAAGTCTTTGCAAACATTTTTGAAAGATATATTTTTGTGTACGTGTGTGTTTCAGTGTGTGCACACCACGTGTGTGCAGACACACTCAGAAGCCAGAAGAGGGCGCTGTTGTGCGCTGCCTAGTGTGGGGGATGGGAACTAAACAGGGTCCTCAGAGAAGAGTGAAAAGCATCCCCAGCCATTCTCCAGCCCCCAACTCATCTTAATATAAATCTAGCTTTTTTTTCTTTTAAAAACAAAATCCAGGAAATGAGTTTAAACACCAAATCAAATGTAGCGAACATGTTTCAAAGTCTGTTTCGCCCTCACGGAGAACGGGACACCTGAGGCAGATCTTTGAAGTTCGTTATTTATTTTTTGAGACAGGGTCTCTCACATTCCAGGCAGGCCTCCCTGGTTATGCTGCCAAGACGAACTAGCCTTGGACTCCAGACACTCCTTGCTCAGCCATATTGCGATTACAGTTTTGCGTGTCTCCACACCTAGCTCTAACCTTTGTTTCCAAGATATTGTAGAAAGAACTCTGGGGTCAGGCCTGCTTCAGTGAACCTTCAAGGAACGAGCATGAGCATACACATACACACCCGGCCCAACCCACACACACACACACACACAGTACCTTGAATACCTGTGGATCCTTCCCACCTGCAGAGCCTGGCTCACAACATACCAGTCTATGGCGTACACACGGATCTGGGCCTGGCACCCACCCACGACGCTGCCAGTCAGCACTTGTACCCAGACAATAATATCCTGTAATTGCAGCTCGGATTTGGAATTTGTATCTGAGAACAGAAGGGCACAAGAGAGTCCCTGATTAAACAGGTCAGATAACGACATATCGCGAAGAGGACGGAGTCTCCTCCCAGGGCCTTCTCGTTCATTACTCAACTGTTCACTGCAGGCAGCTCTGTCCTCTGACATTCATGCCCCCACCCCCTCCTTCCCACCTCTGTCCTAGCTGGGCCCAGAGTTGGCACACTGAAGCTTCACTTTGCCAGCCAGCACCTCTCCTGACCCGGCTCTACCCACGCCCAGCCTCCCTCTGTGTCCATGCAGAGGACGATGGCCTGCCAGGTGGCCTTGCTGTCCTCTGTTGCCCCAGCCCCTATAAAGAATGCTCAGAAAATAAACAAACAAACCAGCTTGGGGTTTTCCCTGTCTTTGCAGAATTGCACTGCCCGGTAGAATCTGGACTGATTGGAATATCCTATGTCTGCCTAGTGTTAAACCAGTCACCAGCTAGTACAGGGACCTGTCCACCCCTAGGTGGCTGGTGCCATCAAGAACTAAAACTTTGGGCTGGAGAGTTGGCTCAGAGGTTAGGAGCACTGACTGTTCTTCCAGAGGTCCTGAGTTCAATTCCCAGCAACCACATGGTGGTTCACAACCATCTGGAATGGGATCTGATGCCCACTTCTGGTGTCTGAAGACAGTGACAGTGGACTCATATACATAAAATAAATACATCTTAAAAAAACAAAACAAAAACTAAAACTTTGAGCTATCCTAGTACTTGGGAGGCAGAGGCAAGTGGATCTCTGAGTCCAAGGACAGCCTGGTTTACGTCTTTTGAGTTACAAAAAAAAAAGAAAAACAAAACATAAAAACAAAACATAGGGGGTTGGGGATTTAGCTCAGTGGTAGAGCGCTTACCTAGCAAGCACAAGGCCCTGGGTTCAGTCCCCAGCTCCGGAAAAAAAAAAAAGAAAAAAAGAAAAAGAAAAAAGAAAAAAACAAAACAAAGGAACAAAAAACCCAACCAAACAAAAACAATTAAACTTGTTTTGTTTTGTTTTGCTTCTCGAGATAGGCTTTCTCTGTGTAGCTCTGGCTATCCTGGAACTCACTCTGGCCTTGAACTCAAGAGATCCTCCAGCCCCTGCCTCCTGAGAGCTGGGATTAAAGCCCTGTGTCTTCACACCTGGCATATATAGGTTAAAATGGAGACACCTGTGACCTGTGGCTCCCACAGCGGGAGGGAGGAAGAGTCCTCTGGGCAGCTTGAGGGCCAGCATCTCTGGAAGGCCTCCAAGCTGCTGAAGGTACAGATCTATCCACGCCAGCTGGAGAAGGCCTTCATCTCCAAAGTGCCTGGGACACTGGCTGGCCCACACAGTGTGTCGCACTGTTGTAAATGGAACCTTTGATGTAGGGGGTCACCTGGAAGCCTACCCTAGCCTACCTCAAGGGAAGTTCACTGTTGGAAAGTCCCATCATGTGTCTTTTCTAGAACATGCCGAGGAAACCCAGGAGAACCATAGCAGGAATCCTTGGAGCCGCCGATCATATCCCCACCCCTGAAAAACCCTAGTCCTCAGGCATGGTGGTTCTGCTTCTCCCTCACCTCCATCCCCTCAGCATACAAATTCATACTCCCACCCCCCTAACACTATAGACTCCAAACCCACATCCCCATACTCCCACGCCCAAGCCCCAAGTCCATAGACCTCTACCTCACCTGCACCCACACCTCACAACCCACACCTTGGCCTAATTAATTCCGGGGCTTTCTTCTTCTTTCTTCTTCCTCTATTTTGGTGGGAACTCTTTCTAACGGTGACTTTCTGGGATCAATCCCTAGCAACCAAACCACATCGGAAGGCTCACAACTACCAGCGACTGTAGTCCCTGCAAGGCCGTGCGGCAGACAGAGCCACACGGCCACACACACATACGCACATAGTAAGAATAGGGCTGGAGAGAAGGCTCAGAGGTTAAGAGCACTGCTGCTCTTCCAGAGGTCCTGAGTTCAAATCCCAGCAACTACATGGTAACTCACAACCATCTGTAATGGGATCCGATGTCCTCTTCTGGTGTGTCTGAAGACAGCGACAGTGTACTCGTATGCATTAAATAAATAAACCTTAAAAATAAAGAAACATTTAAAAACTTACACAAATAAGTTATGATCTCTCTGTGCAGCTCTGGCTGTCCTGGAGCTCACTTTGTAGACCAGGCTATCCTAACTCACTTTGTAGACCAGACTGCCCTGGAACTCACTTTGTAGAACAGGCTCTCCTGGAACTCACAGAGATCCACCTGCCTTTGATGGAATTAAGGACACGAACCATCATGCCTGACCTCAATTTTTTTTTTTTAACATTTATTTATTGTGTATGTATACGGGTCATCATGACAGACATGGCGTCAGTGGGTTTGTGGAGGTCAGAAAATAGTACGCTGTGTCACCTGTCCCCTTTCTCTGAGGACAGACTCACTAGACACAGCTGACCAAAGCCCCAGGCACAGGGATTTAATAGGCTAACTGGGACGCTCCCCGTGTGACCCCACCCCAGGAAGCTGCTCTGTTTAACCGGGACAAAGGCTTGCGCCCAGTGTGACTCAATGAGACTCTGAAATCCCAGTTTCTCAACCTGGACCAAGAGGCTTGGCAATCAGGCCCAGCCTGCCCAGCGGCACCTGTGAGCAAGCTAAGCCTGCTTTCCACCCAGCACCAATCCACCCAGCACCAATCCTCCCAGCGCAAGCCCTGCCTCCCCATTGCTGAGCTAGCTACTTCCCGGCCTTTTAAAGCCAGGGTAAAAAGCCAGGCACTGACATCCCAGCTCTAGGAAAGTGGGGGATAAGGATCAGGAGTTCAAGGATGCCTAGGACCCAAAGGAGAGAAGGAAAGGGTGTCCTCTGACCTCCACACGCATGCCTCTTCACACACACACACACACACACACACACACACACACACACACACACACACAGAGGAACAGATGCTCTCACGCACAAATGCTCACACACCAAGAAATCAGTAAGTAAATATGGCAGGGGAAGGTGGCACAGCCCTTTAACCTCAGAGCTTGATAGACAGAGGCAGGCAGATCTCTTCCAATTCAAAGTCAGCCTGGTCCAAATAGCTAAGGCCAGCCCAGGCCCAGGGCTACACAGTAGGACCCTGTCTCAAAAACCAAAACAGGGGTTGGGGATTTAGCTCAGTGGCAGAGCGCTTGCCTAGCAAGCACAAGGCCCTGGGTTCGGTCCCCAGCCCCGAAAAAAAGAAAAGAAACAAAACAAAACAAAACAAAACAAAACAAAACAAAAAAACCAAAAAACAAATCTGCTATGGTGATGGTGGCAGACGCCTTTAGTCCCAGAGGCAGGTGGATCTCTGAGTTTGAGGCCAGCCTGGTCTACAGAGTGAGTTCCAGGACAGCCAGGGCTATGCAGAGAAACCAACCAACAAAAACAGAGAAAGAGAAGTGTAATAGTGTGCTATGGATCTACCCTTTGTCCAGATTTGGTGTCTCTTATCTGGAATTCCAGCACTCAGTATCAGAGGCAGGAGGATTGTTGAGAGTCCAAGGCCGTCCTGAGCTACACACCAAAATCCAATTTTTAATTTTTTTTAACTTAACTTAGTGAGGTGGGGCACATGCGCTATCGTGTACCTATGGGAGCGGAGGTCAGAGGGCAACTTACAGGGGTCAGGTCTCTCCTTTTTTTTTTTTTTTTAAACATTTATTTATTTATTATATATAAGTACACTGTAGCTGTCTTCAGACACACCAGAAGAGGGCATCAGATCTCATGACAGATGGTTGTGAGCCACCATGTGGTTGCTGGGAATCGAACTCAGGACCTCGGGGAGAGCAGTCGGTGCTCTTAACCACTGAGCCATCTCTCCAGCCCCAGTTCTCTCCTTCTATCATATGCGTCCCAGGGACCAAACTCAGGTGATTTGCTTAATGTGAAGCATCTTAACTTACAGCTGTGCTATTTTCTGTGTGGGCCCCATGTAGTAAGTTCTAGACTAGCCTGGACTAGCATGAAACTCTGCTCCAAAAAAAAAAAAAAAAAAAGGTAGGGTTTCTCTGGGTAGCCCTGACTCTCCTAAAACTGACTCTGTAGACCAGGCTAGCCTCAGACTCAGAGATCTGCCTGCCTTTGCTTCCCAAGTGCTGGGACTAAAGGCGTGCGTGCACCACCACTGCCAGGCTGGTAAAAGTTCTTAGTTACTTCATTTGGGAGGTAGAGGCATCCAGTTCTCTGTGAGTTCAAAGCTAGCCTGTTCTATATACCTAGCCAAGTCTGGGTCAAAGACATAAAAATAAGAGAATAGGGGTGTGGAACTCCTGGTGTGTGCTAGCATGCTGTTGATGTGCAGGGTCTGGACTCAGAGCCTTGTGCATGCTAGGCAAACACACTACCACTTGAGCTACATCCTCATCGCTCACTTGAACTTTGGGAAAGGTCTGACGGAGTTTACTTTGGTGTGTTCATTTGCATATTGTTTGCATACTATTTACACACTCATTTGCATGTGTATTTGCGTACTCGTAGTCTGGGCTACTAGACTGGAGATGGAGAGATGGCTCATACATATATATATATATACACACACACACACACACACACACACACACACACACACACACACACACACATACGTATATATATATAAGAATAAATCTGGCCTGAACTCTCTCTGTAGATCAGGCTGATCTCGAACTCAGAAACGAAAAATAAATCTTTTTTTTTTTTTTTGGTTCTTTTTTTCGGAGCTGGGGACCGAACCCAGGGCCTTGCGCTTCCTAGGTAAGCGCTCTACCACTGAGCTAAATCCCCAGCCCCGAAAAAATAAATCTTGATGGAAAAAAAAAAAAAAAGAAAGAAAGTGAGTAACTGAGATCACCTTTGAGAGACAAAGTGGCTGGGGGGCTGCTCTGGGAAAGGGAGCAACTTGCACAGCTCTCTTCACCCTGATGGACGTAACAATGTAAATAAATAAATACATTGTTCATTCATCCATTCTGTTATAGAAAGGATCTTTCTACGTATCCCAGGCCAGGCTGGAACTCCGGAGATCCTCCTGCCTCAGTTTCTTAAGGATTGCCTATATAAAACGGAAGTGAGCTCAAACTAAGAGCACCGTTTAAATGCAGGAACGGTGGCGCACTCCTTTAGTCCCAGCGCCCAGGAGGCAGAAGCAGGACAGTCTGTGAGTTTGAGGCTAGCCTGGTCTACATAGGCCCTGTCCAAACCCCCCCCAAAAAAAAAACCCCCAAAAAAACCACCAATAAAGGTCATATGAAGGGTACAAAGGTCATATGAAGGGTAGAATCTTTCCCATAGAGATCTTGCCCCAGTCTCTCTCACAGGCCCCTTTCTTCCCACACCCTTCAATGCAGATGGTAGTCTGGGCTCTAAATGAGACTGGAGCTCAGAGCATCTCAGGCGGAGCCTCAGGGATGAACATTAGCACTTCTGGAGAGAAACTGCCCTGGCCCACTGTGAGGGGATCAAAGGGATTGCAGCAAGACTCGCCCACCCCCACCCCCATGGACTTGGAACCTTTAAACCCTGCAGACAGGGTCGGGACCACTAGCTCTGACTACCACCCTTTCAGTCACGGAACCGAGATAGATCCTGGTCACAGATGAAGCAGAATGATACCGGAGAGGTCAGGGGATCGGTTGGAACCAGGCCGGGAAGCCGTGGTGTTATTTGAAATTTAGGAGCGGGCTTAGGCTCCTCAGCCCCAGGACACTTCTCCTGTTTGAGATCCCCTACCAGGGCTCTGGGACACGCTGTCTCAGGCCTCCCCTGCAAACCAGAGCTGTACCAGACCTTAACGAAGCGAAGCCAGGCAGCGCTTGGCAAAGCTTCTCTGCCTGTGGGAAAGCCCCGCTCAGCTCTCAGCTCAGGTGTTGTCTGGACCACCTGCTTTGGCAAACAGCTGATGGCCTCGAGCCCAGGTGCTGCACCGGCCCAGGTGGGACCTGACCTACAAACCTGGAAGTCAGGCTGCTGAACCCCGAACCTCCCCACCACACCCCTTGCCTCGAGGGACAAGGACACACACGTGGCTTTTCCTGGTGAGACAACTTTCTGTTTCGGGGGTGGGGAGGCTGGGGAGGGAGGGATAAAAAACAAAACCCTGTTCTTGGACACTGCCCAGAAAAAATGAAGGTAGTGTGAGCTACAGAGGAAAACAGGCAGGTCTTTCCATTTAGGGCGGACTAACCTCGGCTGGAGCTGACCTAGGGTCACAGTGACCACCCCTCACCCCACGGGTCCCCACCCAAGCTTGAAACTGCAAGCATGGGTGTGCATTCTTTCCCCATGAGAAACTTCAACTCTTTAAAACTACTCCCACCCACGGGAGTGGTGATATATTAAGCTGTTATCAGCCATCTAAACTTTAATGCGAATTAGCTTGATCAGTACACCCAGAAGTATCCTAGGGTAGCCCGATTATTTAAAAAAAAAAGGGGGGGGGGAGAAGGGGGACTATGGACCGGAAACTGGGAAAGGAAATAACATTTGAAATGTAAATTTAAAAATATCCAATAGGGGCTGGAGAAATAGCTCAGCAGTTAAGAGCACTGATTGCTCTTGCAGAGGTCCTGAGTTCAATTCCCAGCAACCACATGGTGGCTCACAACCATCTGCAATGCGATCCGATGCCCTTTTCTGGTGTGTCTCTAAACAGCTACAGTGTTCTCATATAAATAAAATAAATAAATCTTTAAAATAAAATAAAAAATAAAAATAAAAATATCCAATAAAAACTGTTTTACTACAGAGAAAAAGAAAGAAAAGGAAGGAAGAAGAGAGAGCGATCAAATAAGAGAGGAGAATGACAGATTTAAGGTCAGACAGACAAGTAGGGCTCACTAACTCAAGGGCGGGAAGAGCTACCAGTGGCAGATTGTCAACAGGTGACAGGGAAGGGAAAACACGGTGGAGAGGGTGGCACTCGTAAACGTCCCCTTTGTCACTCGGAGCTCTAACATGTTTTTCACCCCAGAGCAAACCCAGCAGCAACCACAGCCGACCCCACCCCACAGCATAAAATGTCTTTGAAGTCTCCTGTTTTTTACCTTCAAGTTCATTCAAATGCTACACCACAATACACTAGGAGCAGAGCTGGCTTGTTTTTACATCATCAAAACAACAGTGAGATTGGTTCCGTGTGGGTTCCCTTCCCAAAGGTGTTTTTTAAATCTCTAATCCCAACACTGCAGAGGCTAAGGTTGGACAGGAGTCCAGAATCCAGTTCAAGGTCATCTGGGACTACCTGGGACCCTGCCTCCTGAGAGAGAGAGAGAGAGAGAGAGAGAGAGAGAGAGAGAGAGAGAGAGAGAGAGAGAGAGAGATGGCTCAGTGGTTAGGAGCACTGACTGCTCTTCCAGAGGTCCTGAGTTCAATTCCCAGCAACCACATGGTGGCTCACAACCATCTGTCATGGGATCTGATGCCCTCTTCCGGTGTGTCATACATACAATAAATAAATCCTAAAAAAAAAAAATTCAATTCCCAGGACCCTCATGAAAAACTGAATTTAGTAAGTAGTCCTCTTAACCATACCCAGCCTGTCCCCATACATCTATACGCTAGACAAATAAGATATAGATATCTAAATAGATAGATAGATAGATAGATATCTAGATAGATAGATATCTAGATAGATAGGGGTTGAAGTGATGGAGCATCAATGAAGAACAATGGCTGTTCTGATGTTGCAGTGCCTGTGTCTTCTCCCCATTCATTGGCTGGAGTCAGACCTTCGGACTTATCCCATTGGATAGTCTGAAAAGAATTAGCATACAAAAAAATGGAGGAAGGAGAAAGAGTAGGTCACTATTCCAGTTTACCAAATTCATGAAGCAGGAAGTCTTTGTGTAAACAAAGGTTTTACTGGCTGGGAGGATTAAAACACAAAATTTTTTTTTCCGAGACAGGATTTTTCTGTGTAGCCCTGGCTGTCCTCGAACTCAAATTGCTGCCAGCCTCTGCCTCCGAATGCTGGGACTAAAGTCGCGCGCACCAGAATACCCGGTTTAAAGCTTTTCTCTTGATCAAGAGGGTGCACGCTGAAGCTGGAACACAGACACAGGAAGTGCATTTGGTGTTTGGTGTATCTCGGGTGGTGACGTCATCGTTCCCCCATTGGTTACAGCCCGACTTCATACTTTTATCTGATTGGCTAGTCTGAGAAAAAAAATGGTGCACGGGAAAACATAGAGGTACGGACAGGAGTAACCTCGCTAGGATATCCAACTCCTAGAATACAGCATGGGCCTTTGATACTACACTTGATCTTAGCCAAAAGGCCGAGAAGCGATAGCATGGGCCTTTGAAAGGTTTTATTGGATGAGGGGATTTAAACATTTGCATATAAGTTTTAGGATGTGGGCAAGATTAATAATTTTAATTCCGGGGCTGGGGATTTAGCTCAGCGGTAGAGCGCTTACCTAGGAAGCGCAAGGCCCTGGGTTCGGTCCCCAGCTCCGAAAAAAAGAACCAAAAAAAAAAAATAATAATAATTTTAATTCCATTTCCCAAACAGGTTTTATAGTATTTGATAGAAAAAATTCATTTTTGATATTGCTTACACAGAGGACCAGTTCAATCTCCTCCACCTACAGGTGACGCACAACTGTCATTCCAGTCCCGCGGGATCTGACGCCCTCTTCTGGCCTCTGACGTCACTGCACACACGTGGTGCGTATAAACACGCAGGGGAACCGCCTATGCATGCGGCAAAATAAAAATCAAGAATAAGTCAGATTAAAGTTGTTATAATGAAACGTGGGACCTGGTGGCATCGAGTTATACATCCCAGCACTCCGGAGGCTGAGGTAGGAGGATAGAAAGCTCAAGGCTAGCCTGGGCTACAGAGTCGAGCTTAAAACATGACCCTAGCTTTAATCCTCAGTGAGGGAAGAGGGAAAAAAAAAGTGTGAGCTGTCTGGTGCCTGGGGCATCCTCCACCAGAGACATCAGCAGGCTGTCCACATGTGAAGGCTACACATCTCTTACTCAATCGTGTCTAGCCTGGAAATCTGGCCAACACCCCTGGAAAATGATGTCCAGACATACAGGTATCTTCCTTCTGTTGCCCCCGGGGCTGGCCTGAACATTAAATCTTTGAAGCCCTGTCAACCATTCACAAAGACCAGACACCCTGCCTGCCTCTCACCTGAGGCCTGCTGATCTCTTCATGATCCTTCTCAAAGAAGCTCAGATCATAATGGGAAAGATCACCACCCATGCTGTCTGCAGGCTTGATTTGCGCCTGGCCAGTTACCCACACCACCCAACCCTTTCGCCTGCACAATGGCCTCTTGGGAAAATGAGGTCTCACGACCATCACCCTGTGTGATAGATGAGGGAGGGCATGAGTCCATTAACACTAACCTAACTCAAGGTCACATTGTTGAGCTGGCAAGTGACAAGAGACAGGGTTGGTACCAAGGTCTGAGCCGTGCGTCTGGGTCAGGCTGGCTGGTTTAGGTTGGCGTGTTAGCTCTCATCGACTAAGCAATTTCTTCTATTAACCGGATCCAGCTGCAGGTTGCACGGCCGTGTTCAGACGCTACTCCCTGCCTGCGGGGAAGCAGGGAGGGAGGGGCAAGCAGAGAGGAAATGAAAGAGATCCTAAGAGGGCCATGCCTTGCCCTCAGCGACATGCCCGTAACACTTCGAAGGTTTTCGAACCCCTCCCATGATCTCACCAAATCTTTTCCACAACCCTGCCAAGGAGTGTTCAGGATCCTCAGGTCCGGGATGAGGAAACTGCAGGCTGCAAGTCACAAGGGGCTGCCCCCAAGATCAGCTGGCTGCTGGGGAAGAGTTGCAACTTGACTCCAGGTCCCATGACAGCCCTGGGCCAAAGGGAAATGACACACAGTCTTGACAGCCCCTGACGGTGGCTTCCAACCTGCGCCTAGGACTCCTTTTTCTCTCCTTGGAGATTGGAGTTGTCTTGCAAACGAAAGCCCTTATTTTAGGATTCGGTCTGCAGGGAACATTCTAGTGAGAAAAACCCAGGGCTTCAGCATGGTTGAAGCAGTAGGCCAGGTGTTTGCTCAGACAGTCCGAAGTCAGTATTTGGAGCACAAAGAGATCCAGACGCTTTGTGCATTCATTCGTCCCCGCAGGCAACTGCTGGCCGGGTCCCTACTGCAGAGCCATTCAGAAGAGGAGACATCACCAAAGCCATCTGCCCAACCACGGCATGGGTGAAAAGGAACATTTAAGTTCAATGGGATGAAGGATGGAGAGGAACAGAGAGACAAGGGCAGAGAACGGGTCTGGGGGAGGCCTAGCGGGGAAAGTGGGTAGACATTTCTACTGGAGGGAGACGGAAAATGGGCTGGAGGTCCTTAGGGGTCTTTTGAACGGTTGGGCTGGTGTCCAGAAGAAATCTCGGAAGCCATAGCTCATGTCTGTAATCCTAACTCTAAGGAGACTAAGGCGGGACGTTCACGGAGATTTTTAGGCCAGCCTGGGCTACATGAGTAGTTTCAGGCCACAGAGGGGCTACAGGATGAGGGCCTAGTCCAACAAAGGTTTTTGGGGGCGTGGCGGGGCGTGGCGGGGGCGTGGCGGGGGGCGTGGCGGGGGCGTGGCGTGGCGGGCAAAATCTTCATCAATGCTTTTGCGCAGAGTTTCATAACTCAGACTCTTCTTTCGTTTTTGAGACAGGGTTTCACTGTGTAGCCTGGATTATCCTGGAACTCGCACCGTAGACCAGGCTGGCCTCAAACTCAGAGATCTGCCTGCCTCTGCCTCCCGAGTTACAGATTTTGTTGAGCCACCCAACGTGGCTACTGGGAATTGAACTCTGGTCCTCTGCAACAGCCGTATGCACTCTTAAAACCAGAACCATCTCTCCAGCCCTGTCTTTATTTTATTTATTTATTTATTTATTTATTTATTTATTTATTATTTTTATTCATTTATTTATTAAAAAAACAAAAACAAAAAACCCGGATCTCATGTAGCTCAGACTAGCCTCCCCCAACTTGTATGTCCCAGGCTAGCCTTGAACTCCTCATCTCCTGCCTCCGTCTCCCAAGTACTGGAATTACAGGTTAGCCCCACCACACCTGGCTTATTATTCAGCCGTTTGGGTTTCTGAAAAGCAGCGGAGAGCCAAGCCATACGGTATTTCCCAGCAGCCCCAGAGGGTATGGTCCGGCACACTGTAATCAAACCTTGACGTTTCTGAAGAGAAGTCTTTGGACTTTCTCATGAGGGAATAAAGACAGCTGGTAGCAGGTCCTTTGTGCTAAATATATTTTGTCTTCAGTCCTTCTAGGCATTTGGAGTCATAGATAAGAAGTCGTGGGCCTAAATAGATCCCAATGCTGGCAGGCTTGCCGCTCCGCCCTCCTCCCTCCTTTAACTCAGTTCTCAGTGGAGAAAACAAAATCCAGAGATACCAAGTGACCTGTCCTAGGCCACGGAGCTGCTCAAAGACAGGGTCCCTCCTGGTGATCCCAGATTTCCTATGTAGCAGAGGATGGCCTTGAACTCGGGATCCTCTTGCTTCTAAATCCCGACTGCTGATAACACAGAAATGTTCCAGCACACCCTGCCCTGTCCACTGGGTTCTTCTCCACCTAGGAAGAAAAGTCCATTCTGTACTACTGCGTTTTCGATGCCAGAATGACCCACCACAGTACAAACAGATGTCTACAAGGGCTGGAGTTCTCACCGGTTATTTTTTAAAATATGCTCAACACAGGTATGATGGTTCACGCACGCCTGGACTCCTAGCACTTGGGAAGCTGAAGCAGGAGGACCTCCATGACTATGAGGCTAGCCTGGGATATCCCGAGTTAGCCTAGAATAACTGAGTCAAAACTTTCCCTGAACCAAACAACAAAGAGGCCCAGAGAATAAATGATGGAGGCCAGAGGACCGGAAGTTCCGGGCTGGGAGGACCGGAAGTTCGGGACTGGGAAGTAGATAGTGATTTTGTAGCGAGCTTAGGCTCACAAGACCCTGTCTCAAAATAAGTTTTTTTTTTAATATTTTATTTATTTATTATATATGAGTACATTGTAGCTGTCTTCAGACACACCAGAAGAGGGCATCAGATCTCATTATAGATGGTTGTGAGCCACCATGTGGTTGCTGGGATTTGAACTCAGGACCTCTGGAAGAGCAGTCAGTGCTCTTAACCACTGAGCCATCTCTCCAGCCCTCAAAATAAGTTTTAAAAAAGAGTTTTTCGGAGTTGGGGATTTAGCTCAGTGGTAGAGCGCTTGCCTAGCAAGCGCAAGGCCCTGGGTTCGGTCCCCAGCTCCGAAAAAAAGAAAAAAAAAAAAAGTTTTTCCTTGAAACAGCGTTTGCTGCCCCAATCAAGCGTTCTCCTTGCGCTTGTGGCTAGCAGAGGTCCGGTGTCACTACCCACATATCCACACGTCAAGATTAATACATTATAAAGGGATAGAGGAATGTGGCCTTACCCGGTTCTGGCCATAGCAATTCACGTGCCAGGCATACACCACAGCCCAGCTTAGGGACAAAGGGCTCTCCTTGGGAAAGCATAACACTTCATTGTGGCGAAAGTCATTCATGTGAAAGTAAAGAACAGGATTTTTTTTTATTTTGCCTGAGAAACACTTCTATGGTTAAGAGCCCTTATGGTCTCTGCAGAGGATCGGAATTCAGGTCCCAGCAGCCACATCCGCATTCATAGCCACCTGCCAGCTCCCACTCCAGGAAGTCTGACGCCCTCTGTGGGCGCTTGAACTCACTTGCACAGACCGACACCCAGACACACACATAAGCACACAGTTAAAAACAAAAACCTTTAAAGCATTTGCTTCTCATCCATAAACAAAAGCCAGTCTCCCCGGAAGGCTGTGAGAAGTCCAGCCTGCCTGCAGAGGTTACAAGCTCTGAGATCCTCCACTCTGCCGGGCAATAGAAGATAAGAACATGACCTATGACAAATCGCCATAGAACAAGACTCTGACACATGCCAGCCGAGGGACAGTCAGTGCCACGGAGGCCAGAGCTGAGGGAGGGCAGAACAATAGATGAGTCACAGTACATGTGTCATGCTTGCTCAAGGTATAATGGGATTGTTGGGTAACAGAGCAATGTCACAAGGCATGATGAGCCGAGGGCATGCCTTGGAGGGTGATGGCCAGCATCGGATTCTGAAGACAAGTCGGATGGGGGGTGTTAGAGCTTGCTGCTGCTGGAGTACAGCTGAGTAAGGGTTTGCAGTATTTAGAGCTGGCTTGCATGTCCCTGGATGACCTCACTCAAGCAACCCTGCACCTGACCCTCAGAGGTCATATTATTATTATTATTATTATTATTATTATTATTATTATTATTATTAATTTATTTATTTATTTTTATTTTTGAGACAGTGTCTTGTATGGTCCAGACTGGACTGGGCTCTCCCTATGTAGCGAAAGCTGTCCTTGAACTGCCAATCTTCCTGTCTCAGTGTGAAGGGAAAAGAACCGAGGCAGCTGAAGAAATGGTCCAATTGGTAAAGCGCCCACTCTACAAGCGCGAGGCCCTGCATTCAGTTCCTCGGCATTGAGAAAAAAAAGGAAGGAAAAGAAACACAACGCATTCTGGGGCTGGAGAAATGCTTCAATAGTAGGGTCCCTTGTGTGGGATCCAAATCCAATTCCATCACCCACAACTGCTTGTAACTGCAGCTCTGGGGAACCTGATGCCCTCTTCTCTGCCCTCTTCTCGCCTTTGAGGGCGACTGCACGCGTGTGCAGAGACACACGCAAACATTTAAAACTTTTTTTTTTTAATTTTTTTTTTTTTTTGGAGCTGGGGACCGAACCCAGGGCCATGCGCTTGCTAGGCAAGCGCTCTACCACTGAGCTAAATCCCCAGCCCCTTTTTTTTTTAATTTTTATTTATCTAATGTATATTACAGATGGTTGTGAGCCACCATGTGGTTGCTGGGATTTGAACTCAGAACCTCTGGAAGAGCAATCAGTACTCTTAACCACTGAGCCATCTCTCCAGCCCACACGCAAACATTTAAGAAAAGAAATCTTAGCTGCATGTGAAGGCAAACACCTTTGATCCCAGCACTCCGGAGACAGAAGCTGGCTTACCTCTGAGTTCAAGGCTAGACTGGTCTACATGACTTACCTGTAACCTGCCTTAGCTCTCTTGCCCCAGCTGGGATGCAACTGGACTGACAGCCCAGGGACTTGACAGCCCTCGTGCTGTTTTGGAGGCCCACACTCCCAAAATTCTTTCCTCAGGGTACCTTTCTGTTCCGTTGCCCTTTTTTTTTTTTTTTTTTTTTTTTCCTTCGGAGCTGGGGACCGAACCAGGGCCTTGTGCTTGCTAGGCAAGCGCTCTACCACTGAGCTAAATCCCCAATCCCCCACCCCCTTGCCCTTTTCCAGATCAAAAACTTCAGTGCGTGCCTCTACGGGTGGACCCTAGGTCTCATGCCTATGGTTTAGCTGCAAGGGTTTCTGGGAAAGTAAATAATCTGTCCTTTACTTTGGGGAAGTGGGATTTACGACGTCAGAAAACCCCACACACAGGAAAGTTGATCAAAGGTTGCTGGTTGCTCATAAGAGGCGACAAATGTCACCTAAACTGTGGCTTGGCTTATTCCTCCTCGAACACGGAATGGCCTAATTATCGCAACAGAGTCTCATATAGGCCAGGCTGACCTCAAACCCACTTTGTAGCTAAGGATGACCTTGAACTCTTCATCCTCCTACATCCTGCTGGAATCAGAGCCCTGAGCTGCCACACCTGCCCTTCCTTCCGTGGCGCTGTGGGAAGGAGTTGAGGGTGTATGGTGGGGCTGGAGAGACGGATTAGCAGTTAAGAGCGCTTTCTGCTACTGCAAGGCATCAGAGTTTAGCTCCTAGCACCCACATGAGGTGCCTTACAAACTCTACCTTTAACACCAGCTTTAGGGGGATCTGATGCCCACACAGAGGAACAAAAAAAAAATGTTAATCTAAGCCAGTTATGGTGGAGGTACACACCTCTAGGCAGAGGCAGGTGGATCTCTGTGGGTTTGAGATCAGCCTGGGCTACAGAGCAAGTTCCAGGCCAGTCAAGGCCGTGTAGAAGTACCCTGCATCAAACCAAGCCAAACAAAACCAAAACCTAAAAAACCCTATGGACTAAAGAGGTGGGAAAGTTGGAAAGCAAGCTCCCTGCTCCTGTGGAGGACCGCAGTTCAATTCCCAGCCTCTCACAACTGTCGGTTACTCCAGCGCTCCTAGGAATCTCTGACACATCTGGTCTCTGACAGGCCTGCACTCACATGTATACATCCACACACACACCCTGGCCCAGACACTCACACGTAAACATAAATTATAAGGTAGACGGACAAGGTTTTGAAAGAATGAAGTAAATAACCATCGACCACAGGCCACCCGTCTTCCCAGCCCCTCAAACCCGGGTCAGATCTCCTCAGCGTCATGCACATTTCCCATCACAGCCCAATTCCATTCTGTTGATTATCTGATGAATGTCTGCCTCCCCTGGCCTACGGGGAGCTCACACTGCTGTCCTAGACCTAGGAAGACCGACAAGGCTCAGCCACACCAGGTCAGGGCCCGGCTGCAGGGCAGAAAGGGGCTGAGACCCATCACAAAGACAGTCTGCAGCCTCCCGCCTCCCAGTCCCCAGAGAGGAGCAGTTGATGGGTTTCTGGAGCTCTCCAATCCAATTATTGCCCCCTCCTCTCTGGTGGAGGCCGAGCCGCCACGCCCTTCCCCGAGGTGGAGACTGGTGGGAAGGGAGAGGGCGATGCTGAATTCTGCACATCGTGACCCAGCACCTCCTGGCAGCAGGCTGGCTCACCGTTACCCCGAGGCTGCTATGACAGCGCCCGTTTCCAGGCGACTGTTCTCGGGGAATGGTCTGTTTTGGCAACCAGAGGGCCCCTGGGTAAAGGGGCCTCCGTAGGCCGTACCATTTGCATAGCAACCTCCTCCCTCCCACGAGCAACTCTGCGACATGCGACAGCCGGGGCGCCCGCCCCTGTCCTCGGCCTGGCCCGCCCCGCGGCTCAGCTCCCGCAGCCCTGTCACAGCCTGCGTCCTCTGGGAGCAGCGGCTACCCGCCCAGCCAGTGTATTTCCGGAGAGGCTTGGTACCCTGGAGACCAGGGGAAGTGATGCTGGGGGGCGCGGGGGGGGACACAAAACACAAATGGGGGAGGGGCGATGAACTATAATCTTTCAAACCAGAGTCTGGTAGGCATCCCAAAGCGTTGTGGATAAGGGAGGGTGGATCACAAATGTTTATTTAGGTAATCCGGGAGCGTGGCCCTGGTTGGTACTCAGAAAATGCCTTTTGGGCCAGGTCATTGGTACGAATTTGGAAAGGGTGGTTTGGGGGGGGGGGAACAAAACACTGATTTTTTATTATTATTATTTTTGAGACAGTTTGTTATGTAGCCCTTGCTGGCTGCTCTGTAGACCAGGCTGGCCTCAAACTCAGAGAAATCCACCTACTTCTACCTCCTAAGTGCTGGAATTGGAACCTGGCCCAATACTGACTTGTTCGCTTGTCTTTTACTGTTAGAATTTACTAATTTTTTTTCTTTCTTTTTTTTTTATTAACTTGAATATTTTTTATATACATTTCGAGTGTTATTCCCTTTCCCGTAATTTTTTTTTCTTGAAGAGCTTTTTTTTAAAAAAACGTCTAAGTGGTATATATTAATCATGGATAATTGTAGATTTCATCATGACATTTTTGTACATGCATAGATATATATAATATATAAATATTAAATATATATATATATCCTACCTAGAAATACCTGCTGGTGATGTTTTGGAGAAAAAAAATTGTCAAATGCTTGCAGGGGAGCTGGCCTATCTAATTTGAAGAAACTGAAAGAGAATCCTCGGAACCCTTGCTCCTTTGGGTGCACACCCATCCCATTCCAACAGACGCACACACGCCCCGCCCGAACGAGTCCGCGATGCCAACCGAGATGCCAGGCTGGACCTTCAGAGCACAGGAACCGCCCAAGGACACTTGCCTTGACTGGAACCCAAGTGGAGGCTGGGCAGAGGCAGGTCACCCCAGCTGAGTGATCACATTACCCTGGCAGCTGTCCAAGGGGCAGTTCCCAGCTGCACCTGTTTGTAGGACGACCGCTTTTATCAGTATTGACACAGCAGCGGGTCTGGGAGCAGCATTGCAATAAATAAATGGAGGGGGGGCGGGTGGGACGGGGCAGAGCCACTGAGGCCAGCAGAAAGGGATGAGGTCTTTTGCTGATTGTCAGCACTTTCAGTTCAAATACCACCACCACCCCCTCTGCCTCCCTGGAACCTCTAAAGATCCTGCAGGCTGGCTTGTGCCTAAGAGCCCTGGGTCTTAAAGAGACACAATTGCAGAATCACCTTAGGATCCCTTCACGTCTGGCTCAACGATTAAGAGCAGCGGCTGCTTCTGCAGACGACTTAGGTAGGGTCTGTCCGCAGCACCCATAGGGGCGGCTCGCAACCACCTACGTGTGACTCCAGTTCCAGGGGATCTAATGTCTTCTTCTGATCTCAGAGCGAAACAGGAACCCACGTGGCACACGGATATCCATGCGGGGGGAAAACACTGATAAATATAAGATAAAAATAAACCTTAAAACAACAAGAAGCTTCCTCACACCCGGCATCTGCAGTCAACCGATCTCAAGGTTACTCAGAGTCCTTAGCTAATATTTAGTTTGTCTAGGACCTGGGGACTCCTTCCGACTTCAGCATGGGAGAAAGCAGTACAATTAGAAAGCTAGAAAGCATTTTTTTTTTTTTTTTTTTTTTTTTTTTTTTTTGGAGCTAATCGAACCTAGAGTGCAGAAACCAGCTGAGCGATTCGAGGTGTGTTCACCAATCGGACAGAAGCTCAACTAGAAGCTTCAGGGAAAAAATGCAAAACCAAGCAAATCCAGACTGATGAGCAGACTCGGCTTGTAGAGCTTGCTTAGCGTTCAAGAAGCTCTTGGTGCATCCCCAACGCCACGGAAGTCAGGACGGTCTCGTGCCCTTGCGATCCTAGCACTAACAGAGTTAAAAGCAAGAAGATCTACAAGTTCAAGGTCATCTCTCCTTACATAGTGAGTTCAAGATCAGACTGAGCTGTCATATACCTACCCAGTCAAACAAAACGACAAGTCTGGCCATAAATCGAGTCTATTCTGGAAATGGGAAAGAAGCAGGGGCTAACAGTGTCCAGAAAGGACAGCCTAAGTTACCCGTATGGTAACTACAACCGTGTTCTGGTCTCCTGGGCTTCCTCACCTCTGCTCTAGAATGGCCAGGTACAAAAAGGCATAAACAGAGCAGCCCATCCGAGGCCTCCTAGCCACGCCCAGAGAGAAATTGCCTCTGTTAGAACTGCCAGAGTTGAGTCACTCAAACGCCACAGACAGGATGGCAGGTCTCCAAGGGGCACTCGGGTGCCAGTTGCCAGCCTACTGGGTTCTAAGCCCAGGCCTTACTCACGCCCACCAGTTCCGAGGCTGTGGGAGGCTATTTTGCCGGTACAGTCCCGGCGTTCCCGGTCTGAGGTGGAGAAATCACACCCACCCAGTGTGTGGTGCTTCATCATGCCAGCACTTAGGCATCATTATCCTTAGTGACATTGGGGACCCCATCATGGCCGTCTCTATGTCCTCACATAAAGTTGGCACTCGGAGATGACATCATGGACCGATGAATGAATGAATGAATGAATGAATGGCCCTCAAGACGTTAAAATCTGGCGTGGGGGTGTAGACCAGTCCTTAGAGTGCCTGCCAAGTGTTCAGGAAGACCTGGGTTCGATTCCCAGCTGCACATAAGATCCACTGGGGCACGGGAGCCTGGCTGGCTGTGCAACTCATACATGGGAGCCTAGTTAGCTCTGCAACTCATAAGTGGGAGAGAGCAGAGGGTTAAAAACCATTCTGCCTTTCCCCAGCCCCCAGAGGCAGGCACACTCTTTGATCCCCCAGTTTTATCCATCCAGAATACTTTCAGGAGGGAAAAACAGGAAGCATTCCTCGATAGCTCGTGCTGGTGTGTGTGTGTGTGTGTGTGTGTGTGTGTGTGTGTGCGCACATGTGCATGCATGCTCCATGCTCCCTCCCCACCCCCCTGCTCCCTATGGGAAGTGGGGTTGGGAGGTGGGAGAAAGAGGTCCTCTGGGCCACATTTTGCTGGGAAGCCAGCCTCCTTCCTTTCAAATGCCATGGCTTCCAAAGGGACAGATAAATATCTTCTTCCTTGATGCAGGGAGAAAGATGTGGCCACAGGCAGTACCACAGACAAGCTCCTTCCTTGTGCCGGTCACCAGTGCAACATTGTAGGTGGATGCAGAAGAAGCCCTTCTTTGCATTCATTCATTCATTCGTCTGTCCGCCCATCATCCGTCTGTCCGTCTGTCCATCCATCTGTCCATCCATCTGTCCGTCCATTCAGTTTCCCTGAAACTGGTGTCACAGGTGTCCTGGGCTTCCTGCACCCTAGGAAAAGCGCTCTTACCAACCGAGCTGCAGCTCTGACCCCCACCAGTCAGGGTTCTGTACTGTTTTTATTTTCCTTGCTGCTGTTCCTTGGTGACAGAGAAATGCACACTGTGGAGCTTGACACTTGCTGTGCAGAGCAGGCTGGCCTTGAACTCACGGGGACTCTGCCTCTGCCATGCTGGAATGTGAGGACTAAAGGCATGCATGTGCCGCCGTCCTGACTGTAACAAAGTTTTAGTGTAGTTTCCAAGCTGGATGGTGCTGACACATGCTTTTTTTTTTTTTTTTTTTTTTTTGGTTTTTTTTTCCCCGGAGCTGGGGACGGAGCTGGGGGACGGAGCTGGGGACGGAGCTGGGGACGGAGCTGAGGGGGGTTGGGGATCAACCCAGGGCCTTGCCTTTAGGCAGCGCTCTACCACTGAGCTAAATCCCCAACCCCAACACATGCTTTTAATCCCAGCACTCCGGAGGCAGAGGCAGGCAGGCGTGCGAGTTCCAGAGGCCAGCCTGGTCTACAAAGTAAGTTTCAGGACATCCAGGGCTATCCAGAGAAACTCTGTCTTATAAAATAAAATAAAATAATAAAATAAAATAAAACTTCCTGTAAAAACCAGGTATCAGGGGTTGGGGATTTAGCTCAGTGGTAGAGCGCTTGCCTAGCGAGCACACGGCCCTGGGTTCGGTCCCCAGCTCCGAAAAAAAGAAAAAACAAAAAACAAAAAACAGGTATGGTAGCGTGGGTCTACAAGCCCTGTATCATGGAGGCTGAGGCTTTAAGATCTTTACCAACCAGAGTTAAGGAGAGACCCTGCCTTCAGAGGCGGGAAGAAAAATGTCCTCATGGGTCGCCATTGTCCTCAAACCAATTCCCTAGGCGTTATCAGGAGGATAGCAGGGAGACATTATCTAATCTCTTTTCCTGTCATAAATGAGGAAGCTGGGGCGCACCCTGGCTGAGTCAAGGTGTTCCGAGATATTCGGGGGCTCAGTGGGTGCCAGAATCGCTGGAGAGCAGCGCCCTCTGACCTTCGAACCCTGCCTTGTCGTGGGCATCAGCACTTAACTGATCTTGGGCAGCCGATGGGACCCTTATCCTGCTTTGACCTTCCTACCCCCAGGCCTCCTTTTGAGGGTGTCCCTGGGGATGAAACCTGGGCCAGAGTTAGCTAGGTACACACTGAACTTCTAGTCAAGGCGTTCACCTCGTTTGGGAGGCCAAATGGGCTGGCAGTCGGGGTCCCTGGACTACTCCCTTCCATTGCTTGGATGCTTTTTCTCCCACCCCATTCCTGGATTCGGTAGGCAAGTGCTCTAAACCTAAACTCCAGGGGTTGGGGATTTAGCTCAGTGGTAGAGCGCTTGCCTAGCAAGTGCAAGGTCCTGGGTTCGGGCCTCAGCTGGGGGGCGGGGGGGGCGGACAAAAAAGCTAAACTCCATCCCTAACCTCCAACATTCCAGTTTGTTCTTGAAGGCCATTCTGAGCTCTTAGCACCTCTCGCTCGGGTCTTCTAGCATTTCCAGAAGCCTCTCCTCCAGAGGCAGAAAAGGGAAGCCCCACAGCTCAGCCAGGATTTCCAGGAACACAGAACTGAAAGTGAAGGGGGGAAGCCAGGCGTGGCTGTGAGTGCCTGCCATCTCTTGCCCTCAGGAACAGAGGACAGGAGCCTCAGGAGTTCTAGGCCGTGCCTGGGCTACAGACATCCTTGGGACAGTCTGGTCTTTAGGACAGTGTCTCCTGCCTCAGAGCAGCCCTGGGAGAACCGGGCTCAGTACTTAGCCCAGACACATCTCCCGGGTCGGGGTTACAGGTGGGTTCTGCCATCCTTGACTGGGCTCCACTTTCCTTCCAGGCAATGCCAGGTTCTCCTGAGGTGAGCAGTGACGGAAGCACTTTGAAAAGTCACAGGCTGGGGCTCGGGATGCAGGTCCGTTGTACATCGCCTTCTTAGCCTATGCAAGGCTCTGCCTAATATCTTAGGTTCTGGGGGGTTGGGGTTGGGGTGGGGAGATAGAAAGAAACAAAGACAGATGGTCCTGCAGCTGTGCCTCAGTTGGGAGAGTGCTTGCCTAGAATGCTCAAAGGCCTAGGTTCCATCCCCACTCTAAGCAGGGTAGGCTACAACATCTCCATACTTCAAGCTCTGGAGAAGTGGAAGCAGGAGGATCAAAGGGATCTCTGTGAGGTCGAGGCCAGCCTGTTCTACAGGGCTAGAGTTACACAGAGAAACCCAGTCTCACACACAAACAGAAACAAAAAGGATTCAGATCCAGGTCTGGAGAGATGGCTCCAAGGTCAAGAGCGCCGGCTGCTCTTGCCGAGGACCCAGGCTCAGTTCCCAGCACCCACATGGAACCGTTTAGAACCACCTGTCACTCCAAATCTGGGTTATAATCTAATGGCTGTAGTCTTCAGGGCTCCATGGGTACTACACAGACATACACGTCAATGAGAGGAAAGAAAACATTTTTTAAAATCTCAAGCTACTTAGAGAGTTTAAGGCTAGCCTGGGATACCTAGAACCCTCAAAAGCAACAGCAACAGGGGCTGGAACAATGGCTCGGCAGTTAAGCACACTGGCTTCAGGTTTGATCCCCAACACCCGCAGGGCAGCTCACAAGCATCGGTAACTACAGTGATTCAGGGCAGCCTTCTGGCCTCCTTAGACCGGCATGCACAGGGCACCTATACATGCATTGCAGGCAAAACACTCAGATGCAGATAATAAGAAGTAAATGTAGGGGGTTGGGAATTTAGCTTTGGGTAGAGCGCTGCTCAGCAAGCGCAAGGCCCTGGGTTCGATCCCCAGCTCTGAAAAAAAAAAAAAAAAAGAAAAGAAAAGAAAAAAAAAAGAAGTAAATGTAGGGCTGAGAGATGGCTTAGTGGTTAAGAACCACTGACTGCTCTTCCAGAGGTCCTGAGTTCAAATCCCAGCAACCACATAGTGGCTCACAACCATCTGTAATGGGATCTGATGCCCTCTTCTGGTGTGTCTGAAGACAGCTACAGTGTAGTCATATACATGAATAAATAGATCTTTAAAAAGATTCAATGTAGGGCTGGAGGGATGGCTCAGAGGTTAAGAGCACTGACTGCTCTTCCAGAGGTCCTGAGTTCAATTCCCAGCAACCACATGGTGACTCACAACCATCTGTCATGGGATCTGATGCCCTCTTCTGGTGTGTCTGAAGCTACAGTGTACTCATATACATAAAAAAAAAAAAAAAAAAAGATTCAATGTAGCAAACAGTAACAACAGCCAGCACTTGGGAGGCAGAAGCAATAACATTTCTTTGTGAGTTCAGGGCAGCTTGGTCTATAGTGAGACTCTGTCTCAAATAAATACCACGCACGCACGCACCCAAGCATGCACGAACGCATTTACAGTAGCATGCACAGTAGGATTACTGCAAAGCACCCAGGACTACGAAACAAATAAATCAACAACTAAATTCATTTTAAAACCTTAAGAATGGGGAGTACGGGCTGGAGAGACGGCTCAGTGGTTAAGAATGGGGAGTACATTCACAGTGAGAGGAAAGAGTAGACCTTGTTGTAAAAGGTTCTTTCTGCTTTGAGCTGGGCCTTAGGGAGACACCTTCCACTGATGTCTGGCACGCCCTGCCCTCGGATATCGTGGCTAGCGTCCTCCATGGTATCTCACTGGAGGCTGGGCATGCTCTCTGGTGCATGAGTCCCATTCCCCTGAGCCCCATCTCCCTTTCCTGCAGAGGCACAAGTTTCTGGATCATTTTATGGGTGAGAAATCAGAAGCAAAGAGACCATTAGGCAAGTGGCCTCTGACTCTATAGCTGGGACTCCGTCGTGGTGCAGGCTCCCTCGCCTGACTTCTCTGGGAGCCCCGAGGGTTCCAGCAGCGGCTGGCAGCTGAGGAAGGCCTCCTCGAGCCCTGGCAAGTCCATTTGGGTGAGGAGACCAGCTCAGCTTATTAGTCCTGTGACCCAGGCCGGTCACATGCATGGGAGCCTCACTCCAGCTGCAGGGACCTTGATAATAAAGCACTCCACCTACCTCAGGGGTGACAGGAGGGTTCCAAGAAATCAGGGACATTGCAGTGCTTGGAATCAGCTGTTATGGGGAACAGAAACAGACACGGGTGACTTCTTTAGAGAACAAGTAACAGAGTCCTATCATCTGCCCCGGCCTCCCAAGTCTGCCAGGCCTCTGGGTGTCAGAAGTCAGAACCCGGCTCTCTGGTGTCTTGTACCCATTTATCCTTCCTCTTTGGGTTCCTTTTCTTTCTCTTAAAAATGAAAGTATTCATTTCAGTGCGTGACGGTTTTGCTTGCCCGGGTGCTGTATGACACATGTGTGGCTGGTGCCTTCAGAGGTCAGGAGAGGGCCTCGGGTCCCCTGGAACTCAAGTTATAAGAAGTTGTAAGCTGCAGTGTGGGTGCTGAGAATCAAACCCAGATCTCTCTCTCTCTCTCTCTCTCTCTCTCTCTCTCTCTCTCTCTCTCTCCTCTCTCTGCCAGAGCAGCCTGTGCCCTCAGTCTCAGAACCATCTCTCCAGCAACCTCTGAACCTTTGATTTTCAATAGGAACTTGCTACGTAGCCCTGGCTACATAAGAACTAGCTAGCCGGGGCTGGAGAGGTGGCTCAGTGGTTAAGAGCACTGACTGCTCTTCCAGAGGTCCTGAGTTCAAATCCCAGCAACCACATGGTGGCTCAGGACCATCTGTAATGGAATCTGATGCCTTCTTCTGGTGTGTATACAATAAATGAATTATTAAAAAAAAAACAAAAAAAAAAAACTAGCTAGCCTCAGACTCACATGAATCCGCCTACCTCTGTCTGCAGAGTGCTAGATCAAAGGCATGCTTCACCCCTCCTGTATTTATTTATTTATTTATTTATTTATTTATTTTTTGTTTGCTTGTTTATTGTAGACAAAATGTCTTGTATCTCAGGATGGCCTTGAATTCCTGATCCTCCTGCCTCCCTCTTTCAAATTGGAGAATCGCACAGGTAACACTATCACAAACACATTCATACGAACATGCATGTGCCCGGAGCGCATGCGCATGCACACATACACACACTCCTGTTTTGGTACACAGTTATGAGAAAAGGGTTCACATCTAGCCCTTACCTACTTAGGAATTCCCAAGCAAATGTTTTAGACCCCAGTTTGAGGGGAGTGCTACCCCTGAACCTTAGCTGGGTTCCTTTGTCCTGTTTGTCATAAAACAAACAGCCTTTCAGCTACTTGGGCAGGGTTTAACTAGCGATCAGCCCTGCAGATAAGTGGATCATGCGCTCAACAAGCCCCCAGGGGAATAATTTGTACCGGAGAGCACTTTATAATTTATATTTTTGAAGCTACAGCCAGGGAGTTATCTTCCCAGTGACAAGAGACAGTCTCCCCCGAGCTCCACACCCTCCTCCTGTCCAGGCTGGAGATAATTGAGAAGCAGAAAGCACAATCAGGAGACAGAGCAGTGGGTCTGAGATCTCAGGCGCTCGTGTGAATGGTTTGCTCTATTACTGGAAAACCCAGGGCAGGACCTCTTGTGGTCCAGTCCTGTGAACCCCTCACCCTCCACTTGCAGTTTTGTGTACCCCCATTTCCTTAACGCAAAGGAAATTAGGAGGAAGACACTTCAAGGTTCCTAGGGGGTCAGAGAGAACACAGCTGTGGCCCCCTCCACAGGGCGGGCCCTCTTGTTTGGTTCTTGTTTGCGGATTCATTTGCCGTCTCCTCCCCGATCCTGTCCAAGCTTGAATCTGTCCCAGTCCCCAAAGTTGGTATTGTATTTCCAGACCCCAAATCAAGGATCGAAACTTGGGACTCAGCTGGTAGAGTGCTCTGCTAGAGGCACAGAGCCCCAAGTTCTCAGGACCCCACAAACTGGGTCTAGGGGTGCATCCCTGCCAATCTCAGGAGCATTTGAGAGTAGAGGCAGGAGGATCAGAAGCTCAAGGCTATCCCTGACTACATAGCAAGTTCACGGCCAGCCTGGGCTACGTGAGACCAAAATACGAGGGGAGAGGATAGAGGAAGGGGGGGGGAGGAGGGAGAGGGAGAGGAGAGAGAGAGAGAGAGAGAGAGAGAGAGAGAGAGAGAGAGAGAGAGAGAGAGGTGTGCCTGGACAGGGTTGGGAGTAGCTCAATGGTAAACATCTGCCCATAGGTCCAACCCTCAACCCATGAAGGGAAACAAAAAGAAATACAACCTAGAACCTCGAACTCTAATCCCAGACACCCCCCCCCAGGGTAGAGAGAGACCCAACTCTCAGAAATTGTTTTCTGACCTACACAAGTACCCATGTGCACTCGTACTCATGCACCATAATTGAATAAAAAGAAAAGAAAAGGCTTAATGGCCGTTAACTCCTGGGATCCATCAACCCCCAAGGCTTCTTGCGTTTGGGGATTTGCACTGTTCTCTTACTGAGTTTTCTCTCCAGCCAATTTGCCAGTGTACAACCTCGGGACACCCTTAGAGACATCCGAAGTCTTCAATGAATCTGCTCCGTGTGGTGGCTTCCCACCTGTAACCCCACACTTAGGAGATTGAGGCAGGAGGATTGCTATGAGTTTCAGGCAAACTCAGGCTACATGTTTGAGTTCTAGGCCAATCTGGGCTACAGTGTGAAAAATCTAAAACAAAACAAAACAAAAATGACAACCACCGAGGCAAAACAAAGTAAAAATAAAATGCGTGGTTGTGATCTCGGGCACTAGGAGGACATAGCAGGGATGTCAGGAGTTCAAGGACAGCTTTGGCTATACAATACCTGTCTCACCACCTCCCTCTCCAACACACACACACACACACACACACACACACACACACACACACACCAGAGATAAGGACTAGTTCAGTTGGTGAAGGACTTACCTGGGCTCAGTTCCAGCAACTGCATAAACCCGGTGTGGTAGAGCATCTGTGACCCTAGCACCAAGACTTGGAGCCACAGAGGTCGGAGCGCTGACTCGGCAACTAAGAGCATGGACCACTCCAGCAGAGGACCTCAGTTCCGTTCCCAGAACACCTTGTCTGCAGGGTCACAGTCACCTGTACCTCTAGCTCTAAGGCAGTCAGATGGCCTCTGATCTGTGGGCGCATGCGTGCATACACATCACTTAAAAACAATGAGAATGGGACTGGAGAGATGGCTCAGCCGTTAGAGCACTGACTGCTCTTCCAGAGGTCCTGAGTTCAATTCCCAGCAACCACATGGTGGCTCACAACCATCTGTAATGAAGTCTGATGCCCTTTTCTGCTGTGTCTGAGGACAGCTACAGTGTACTTATATAATAAATATAAATAAATCTTAAAAAATAAAAAAATAGGGCTGGAGAGATGGTTCAGCGGTTAAGAGCACCCGACTGCTCTTCCAGAGGTCCTGAGTTCAATTCCCAGCAACCACATGGTGGCTCACAACCATCTGTAAAGAGATCCGATGCCCTCTTCTAGTGTATCTGAAGACAGCTACAGTGTACTTATATATAATAAATAAATAAATCTTAAAAAAAAATAATGAAAACAAATCCTTAGACTTAGATCACTGGGTGTGGCGGTGCACAACTGTAATCCTGGTAACCTAGAGGTAGAGGTAGACGGGTCTCTGTGTTTTGAGGGACCTAGGTCAAAAACAGAACAAAACACCGAGACTAAGCCATCTTTGGATACATAGCCAATTTGAGGCTAGCCTGGGCTACAGGAGACTCTGCCTATGCAGACTTTCCAACTAATCCCCTAACCCCTTGTTGATGCCATTCTGAAAGGCACACACATTTCTCCATCTTCCTCTTCAGGCTGCTCAGAGCTCTCCCTGGCAATGAAGAAAGGTCTCTCTCTAGCTCACCCTGCCTCTCCAGAAAGGTCTATCTCTCCCAAGACCCTGCTCTCCGGCTTATCTTCAACCAGAGGGCACAGTGGGAGACACAAGAGTCCAGCTTGAAACTGCCTCAGCAGGCTAGCGGGGGCCATGACTCATGGGATGTGTAAATTTGTCCAAACTCTGCTTTCTCTCCTGCAGTCTGGGATAAGTACCCAGCTCCTATCTAAGGCAAACACCTTCCTCTCTTGTCCGCCATCCCCACCCCACCCCCACTCAGACCGCTTGCCTTCCACTTTGCAGAGTCATCGACTCTTCTGCACATAAATAAATAATTCTCAGTCTTACCCATCTTTTAAAAAAAATATGAAAAAGAAAAAAAAAAATCCTTCTCAGCTGGGTGTAGTGGCTTTTGCCCACAATCCTATCAGTTGGGAAACGGGGTAAGAGGAAATCTGGTGAGTTTTAAACCAGTATAGGCTACAGTAGACCCCGTGTCTTGGTTTATTTTAAGAGGTCTGCACAGGGGGTTGGGGATTTAGCTCAGTGGTAGAGCGCTTGCGGAAGCGCAAGGCGCTGGGTTCGGTCCCCAGCTCCGGAAAAAGAAAAAAAAAAAGATCCGGAAAAAAAAAAAAAAAAAAACCAAAATAAAAAAAAAAAAAAAAAAAAAAAAAAAAAAAAAAGTCTGTGTGTATATGTGTGAGTATGCGTAAGTGTGTGCGTGAGTGTATGTGTGAGAATGTGTGTGTGTATGTATTAGTGTATGTAAGTGTGCGCGGGTGTGTGAGAACCTGTGGGTGCTAGTGTATTCACGAGTGTATGTACGTGTGTGAATGTGTGCGTGAGTGTGTAAATGTGTCCGAATGTGTTGGTGTGAGCATGTGTGTGAATATATGCAGGGGCGTGAATGTGTGCGTGCGTGAATGTGTGCGTGAGTGTGAGGATGTGTGCATGAAGGCGTGGGAATGTGTTAGTGTATGTATGCATGAGTGTGTACGTGTGTGAATGTGTCATGTGCACGTGTGTGATTATGTACGTAAGTGTGAATATGAGTGTGTGTGTGAACGTGTAAGTGTAAGAATTTGTTTGTGTGTGTTGAGTGGGGTTGTGCTCATGAATACAGGTACCCATGGAGGCCACAAGAGTGTGTTATACTTTGGAACTAGTTACAGGTGTTTGTGAATCACTTTTTTTTTTTTTTTGGAGCTGGGGACCGAACCCAGGGCCTTGCGCCTGCTAGGCAAGCGCTCTACCACTGAGCTAAATCCCCAACCCCGTTTGTGAATCACTTAATGGAGGTGCAGGGAATCGAACTCAGGTCTTCTGGAAGGGCAGTGATGGGCCTAGGCAGCAGGTCCCCACAAAAATCACACCATGTGACAGGTCTCACGTGGGAGTTTTTTAAGGGGAGGGGCACAGAGGCAGCCTCTGTGAGAGAAAGTAAAGAAGATATTTGGGCAACGGAGCCGCGACTGTAACTAGAGCTGTGATGCTTGGGGAAGAGGACACAGGACAGGGGTCCTGTGATGAAGTGTCTTTTCTCAGGTGCCCTGGAAAGCTGGCTATAAAGATGCCTGATTGTTGCAGTCACTTTTGGCTGTCCGTGGATGTGCCTGATCACACGGCACATGCCCTTAACCACTGAGATATCCATCCCTTCAGCCCCTACATGTACTGTTTTTTTTTTTCTTTTTCTTTTTTTTTTTTTTTTTCGGGGTTGGGGACCGAACCCAGGGCCTTGCGTTTCCTTGGCAAGCCCCCTCCCCCTGGCCAAATCCCCACCCCCCCCCTTTTTTTTTTTTTTTTTAAAGATTTATTTATTATTATATATAAGTACACTGTAAGCTGTTTTCAGACACACCAGAAGAGGGCATCAGATCTCATTACAGATGGTTGTGATCCACCATGTGGTTGGTGGGAATTGAACTCAGGACCTCTGGAAGAGCAGTCAGTGCTCTTAACCTCTGAGCCATCTCTCCAGCCCCTACATGTACTGTTTTTAAATAGTAATTGATTATTTTTATGTCTATGTTTAGATTGAATGACTGTGTATCATGTGTGTGTGCCTGGTGCCTGTGGAGGTCAGATGAGGGCACTGGGTCCCCTGGAAAGGGAGTTAAAGATGGCTGTGTGCCGCTGTGGGTGCTGGGAATCGAACCTGTGTCCTCTGGAACCTGCCTCACTGCTGAGTCATCTCTCCAGCCCCAGCATCACACATTTACTTTTGGGTTGTCATATATGTACCATGGTGCATACACGTCTTTTGGGGTTAGGTCCTTCTAGCTGGAGATCAAAGTACAGAGTGGTCAGTTGGAGGCCGTGAATCCAAGGGACTTTCCTGTGACCTAGGGAGCTCTATCCTGCAGCCTCAGTATCCATCGCAATGCGTTCCTCTCCTCTCAGTCGGCCTACCTCAGCCTCCCCATCTGAGTGTTGAGGGACTGGCCACCACCCCCAGCTCAGCTTTCAAAGTTTGTTTCTGTTTTTGTCGATACTGCTTTTGAGACAGCGTTTTTTTGAATATCCCTAGATGTCCTTGAATACATACACTCTCTAGACCAGGCTGGCTTCGAACTCACCGAAATCTGCCTGCCTCTGTCTTCAGAGTGCTGTGATTTAAAGGCATGGGCCACCAAATGCCTTTTGACTTTCAAATCTTTTGTTTGTATTTTGTTTTGTTTTGTTTTGTCTTGTTCTACTTTTTGTTGTTTTAGAGACGGAATCCGCCAGTGTAGTTCAACCGGCCTCCAACTCGCCATCCCCCTGCTTCCACCTAAGTTACTTCCAGGCAGGAGCCTTCTCTCCTTTGACTTTTAGTGGGGAATTCTATTCTGACAAGGCACAATGGCTGAAGAAACTTGGAGAAAGCACAGAAGTGATAACCCCACCCGCCCCTCCCACCCCCCTAACCCCCACAACACACTTTCCCTTCCCTTCCCCCAGGATGCCAGCAGCACTTGGGGGCACCCTTCTAGGAGTGGAAAAAAGCACCTTAGTACTAGATAAGAGGCGAGCTGGAGGAGGAGTAGGCTCTCCCAGTGCCCAGGCCTCCTCCCAGCCACGCCCACTTTCTCACTTTGGCGGCAAAAGCTCGTCGGGTTCCCCCGCGGCCTCCCAGCCTCGCCCTTAATCTGACTGTCTAAATGGTGAACTCTGTTTGGCGGCTGCTTCCTTTCAGGCCCTCCACACCCTCCTCCCAGGAGCTGGGTGGTCTCTTTTGCGCTAGTCCCGGCCTTCCACTTAGCATTCCCCCAGGGGTCCAGGGCGTCCTGGGAGCGAGACATTCGCTCCCCCCAAAACAATATCCAGACACGACCAGGCCTCCCAGCCCCCTTCCAGGGCCAAAGCATCAAATAAAACCAAGGGATACTGGCACCCCTGGACAGAGCCTTTTGTCCGAGTTGGAAGCAGGCTGAATAGATGAAAGGGGCTTCCATGCCGACCCCGTCACCTCTCGTTATCTCGTGCCTGCTCCCCGAGGACTCTCAGAGGCAGTCGGCCGCATTTTCCCATGCTCGCCCGGGGTTAACAACGTCCCAGCAGCTCCTGAAGGCAGGAATGCAAGGAATGTACCTGCCCCAGAGGGGGTTGGGGGGGAAAATGCGTGGATAATGAGGTCAAAACTAAGCACCGCCTCCTTCTCAAAGAACTCTAGCAAGAGAGGCTATTAGATATAGTTCATTAGTCTGGGGTGGGGGGGTGGGCGGGCTGCGGGGTGGGCGGCTGCTTTTTTTAGACTGTGGCCTGAAAGAGACACAGAGAGGCCTTTCGCCAAGTTTGGATTCTCCTCCAGGTCACCGAACGGCTGCGCTTTTGACTCAAGGGCAAGCGAGCTACCGACGTTTCGCTGGGTTCAGGTGATAAATGACATCTGGGGGCTCCAACAGGTGCTTTCAAACTGGGTGTGGTAGCTCGCTACAGACTAAGCCCTTGGGAGACTAGAGGACTGAGAAGGGGTTGTAGGGGATCCTGTGTCAAGTGGTTCAGAGGACACTACTCCTGGGGAGGACCTGAGGCACCCACCAGTTTCCCAGCACCCACCAGTTGGGCCGCTCACAGTCTCCAGTCACTCCAGATCCAGTGCATCCCTAGACTCTGACTTCCACGGGTACCTCCCCACACCAACGCATGATATAAAACAATAAAAATAGACCAGGCGGGGTTGGGGATTTAGCTCAGTGTTAGAGCGCTTGCCTAGCAAGCGCAAGGCCCTGGGTTCAGTCTTCAGCTCCGAAAAAAAAAAAAAAAAAAAAATAGACCAGGCATACTGACGTACATCTTTAATCCCAGCACTCGAGAGGAGGCAGAGACAGGCAGATCTCTTAAATTCCAGGCCAGCCTGGGCTACACAGAGAAAGATGGTTGGGGGCCAAGGGGTGTGTGGTGTGCAGAAAGAAAAAACCAAAACAGAGTAGGAAGACCCTCTCTTTAAAAGCAGAACAAAAAACTAATAATAAATGGGCCTGGAGAATTCCCGGCACCCACATCAATCTGGTGTTTCCCAACTATCCACAACTCTACTTCTGGGGTTATCTGTCCTCTCACCTCACCCCTGTGTGCACAGACAATATGTCTTTAGAGTAATAAATCTTTTAAGAAAAGGGTTTGTGTTTAAAAGATAACATGTGGAGGTGCATGGGAATAAACTGCTTGGTTTCAGACTCAGATGAGCGGCTGTGTTGGGTATTTTCTATACCAAAGCAGACTTGGTCTCTAGGTTCTCCCAGCATCCCTCAGTCCCAGGCACTTTGGTCTCTTCCTCCCTCTTCCTCCTCCTCCTCCTCCTCCTCTTCCTCCCCCTCCTCCTCTTCCTCCCCCTCCTCCTCCTCTTCCTCCTCCTCCTCCTCTTCTTCTTCTTTTTCTTCTTCTTCTTCCTCTCTCTCTCTCTCTCTCTCTCTCTCTCTCTCTCTCTCTCTCAGAATGCTTTCTCTCTTTCTCCTCTCTCCACTCTCTGTCTCCCTCCCATAGCTTCCTTGGGTCCTTCCCTAGACTCCTTCCTTGGAACCAGTGAACTTGCCCACCCGAGAGTGGGTTCCCACATAAACCTGTGTTTCTGTTTATACTCTAATCTGGGTTGACTTGGCTCATTTCCCCAGCAGAGAAATAACTTATCACAAACTAATACCTGAAAACCAAAATTATAGGGGGAGGGAGGATGGGATTGCAAGGGGGGGGTGGTGGTGGTTCTGGAGGGGAAACTGGGAAAGGGGATAACATTTGAAATGTAAATTAAAAAGTATCCAATAAAAGAAAAACAAATAAAATTGGAAAACCAATGAGCTATAGGTAATTTTGGATTCATTGTTATTCTTTGAGACAGAGTCTGTGTAGCCCTGGCTCTCCCTTTCGAAGACCATGTTAGCCTTGAACTTAGAGATAGATCCTCCTGAGTCTGCCTTCCGAGGACTGAGACTAATTCATTATGCCTGGCAGATTTTTTTTAAAATAGAGTTTATTTATTTACTTATTTATATGGGGGTTTTGGTGGGAAAAGATCTTAGATAGCCCAAGGTGGTCTCAGATCCCAGGTGGCTGGGGTTATGGACCTGTTTTGTTTGTTTTGCTACAGGATCCAATCTGTAGTTCTGGGTGGCCTTAATTTTAGCAATCTCCCCATCTTGTCTTCTCCTCAGAGTGCTGGGGTTGAAGAAATGGCCTTTCCATGGCTCAGTGCTCAGGAGCTGAGACAAGTGGGTCCCTGTGAGTTTGAGTCTAGCCTGGTCTACATGGTGAGTTCCAGGACAGCCAGTAAGATTCTGTCTCAGAGAGAAAGGGGGGGGAGGGGAGGGAGAGGGAGAGGGGGAGGGAGAGGGAGAGAGAAATCTCAGAGCTGGGGAGATGGCCGCTCAAGGGGCCCTGGAACTGGTAGGTGTCTAGATGAACTCCTTAGTGGTTGAGGAACATACCAGATGAGGACGTTTGATTCCCACAAGCATGCACGCACACATAGACACATGAAATAAAAATTTTAGATGGCCTTTGTCCCTAAGGGCTCCTAGATGGCTACCTCCCAAGTCCCACCCTCCTAGTCACATGACCCTCTGCCCCTGGGTGGCACCTGCTCAAGAGGAATCCCAGCTCCTGGCAGGTCTCTGGATGCTAAAGACACACGGTATTAATTCTTCGCTTTCAGCTGTTGTCCCAGCTCTACCTTCTGTCACCTGCTAGCCAGCTGGCAGTGACAAGAAGGAGCAGGACTCACAGTGGTAGCCAAAAGATATTTTAGTACCCGAACTCCAGATGTGAGTCTGTAGGACCTCGTCCAAGTGCTCTGAGATGCGCACTGCCCAGCCTCTCAGCGATGACTACCGGTGGGTGGGCGCCAAGCCACTTCGGCTAACCGGGGAACTCATTGGAACACAGCCCTAACTGACCACTTTGAGATTTTGCTTGTAGTTGTGAAAGACGCAGCCATCCGGTTCTGTTTATAATAAACCTCCACTCCCAATACTTACTGTGAGACAAGGGTCAAGTTCAAGGGTATCTAATCTGTGGCCTTGGAATCGGCATGGGACTTCCTTTGTAGATCAGGCTGGCCTTGAACTCCAGATCCACCTGCCTCCAGAGTGCTGGGATCAAAGTCATATGCCTGATTTTTTTCATTTATTTTTATTTTATGTGCACTCGTATTGTATTTTGCCTACATGTATTTATGTGTGAGGATGTCAGGTCCCCTGGAAATGGAGTTACAGACAGTTGTAAAACTGCCATGGGGGTGCTGGGATTTGAACTCAGGTCCTCTGGGGGAAACAGCCAGTGCTCTTAACCACTGAGCCACCTTTCCAGCCCCCTCTCAGTTTTTTTGTTTGTTTTGTTTTGTTTTTTTTCCGGAGCTGGGGACCAAACCCAGGGCTCTACCACTGAGCTAAATCCCCAACCCTCTCAGTTTTTTTTTTTTTTTTTTTTTTTTTTTTTTTTTTTTTTTTGGAGCTGGGGACTGAACCCAGGGCCTTGCGCTTGCTAGGCAAGCGCTCTACCACTGAGCTAAATCCCCAACCCCTCAGTTTTTTTTTAAAAGTTTATTTTTATTTATTCATTTTATGCACAGGGGTATTTTGCCTGCATATATGTCTGTGCAATGCATGCTTGTCTCGTGCCCTCAGAAGGTGTGGCATCCCCAGGGTTGGAATTACAGAAGAATGTATGTAAATTGTCATGTGGGTGCTGGGAATGGAATCCAGGATCTCTGGAAGAGTGACCAATCCTCTTAACCTGAGTCATCTCCCCAGCCCTGGAACTAGCTTCTTAAATCATGAGTCAGGTTACCATGTGGGGTTTTAGAACTGAATCAAGGGAAGAGTGTTGTGTGTGTGTGTGTGTGTGTGTGTGTGTGTGTGTGTGTGTGTGTGTGTGTGTGATCAAAAAACCAGCCACAGTGAAAGGTATATGAAGGCACAGCTATCAAAACTTGGTTCAAAAGCACACTAAGGAACCCCAGGTCCTCCTGGTGCTACTCATCCATGTTTCGAAGGACCCAGAGGCAGCCTAGTTCTGAGGCTATCCCACCCACCATGACCAGCCCTGCCTGAAACCCTCAGTTCTGAATGCATCCTGTTGTGCGTGGTGTTTGAATGTGGGTGGTGTGGACAGAAAGGTTACTGCTCTAGTAGAAACGTAATGGCTTAAGTCTTTCTACACTTTCCAACTGTCAATTCTCCAGTGTAAACAAAAGAACAAATCTATTGATTAGATTGTATCGGAATCTGTTTGTTTTTTGCAAAGCACTCTCTCTGTAGCCCTGGCAGTCCCGGAACTTAACTGTGTAGACCTAACCGGCCTTAAACTTACAGAGAGCTGCTGTCTCTGCCTCCCAAATGCTGGGATCAAAGGCCACTGGATTGGGCAGAAGGCTGGAGAGAGATGGCTCAGCAGTTAAGAGAACTGACTGTTCTCGTGGAGGATCCAGGTTCAGTTTCTAGCACCCACATGGGGGCTTAGAACCGTCTGTAATTTCACTTTCAGGTGTTCCAGTGCTGTTTTATGACCCCATGAGCAGGAACCTGATGCCCAGACATAAATTAAAAAAAAAAAAAAAAAATCGGGGTTGGGGATTTGGCTCAGCGGTAGAGCGCTTGCCTAGCAACCGCAAGGCCCTGGGTTCGGTCCCCAGCTCCGAAAAAAAGAACCAAAAAAAAAAAAAAAAAAAAGTATCTTTGGATAACTTTGATCTAGTAATTGTATCCTATTTTGAAATTTTGTTTCTTCCCTGCCCCCTGGTGACCCCCAACAGGGATTCCTTTTATTTTATTTTGAGTCACACTTTGGGGAGTTCACTACGCAGCCCTAGGCTGGCCTCAAAATCTTAGCAACTCTCTTGCTTTAGTCTCTCTGGTGGTCAGATGACAGGCAAGCCCCAACGCACTAGACTTGCTCATGTAACTTCAAACCCAGGAATGGAAAGACCCACAAATAAAGACAAACAGGAGAAACTGCTAGGGGAAGCTGGTGACTCCCGGGCGCCATCCAATGGGACCCGTTCCATCTGGGCAGGCCGTCCAGGAGCTGTCAGCTCTCCGGGATAATGAAGGCCAGCCGCAGCACCTTACAAGGCCATCCAGGCAGTCAGCCTCCGGAATCCCAGGGATTACACAGCCTATGGAGGGCTTGGAACAAGCTCGGATCACCTGCTGCTGCCACAAGTGTGTGCCTAGCCTTCTGTCTTGTGACTGAGGAATTTTGAGATAGAAGCGCTGAGCTCACCAAGAAGAAAATGTCTCCTTGATGTCACACAGCTTGCTGCCAGCTCATCTGAGGTAGCTAAAGATCTGGAAGGGGAAGGGAAGGCCCTTGGTGTTGCTGCTTGCCGCTCAGTGGGCTGTCCCTCCCAGCAAGACTGGGAGGTATGAACACTTCTAGAATGGTCGCCACAGCACTGGGTCACTCCAGCGCTCTACACACACACACACACATGCACGGAGCCGTATTAGATTTGGGCCTAGCTGCTTTTTGACTGCATGGCTCAAAGTGACTAGGTTACTCTGGGCTGTTTGGCCACAGAGACTCACCCCTAAGATGACTGCATTAAGTCTTAAGATTGTTGAATGAAAGCCTCTCCCATGAATTTATGGCACAGGAAGACAACATTCAAGGGATGCCTCAGCTCCCTTAGCAGATACCTGTTACCTCCTGAATCAACACCCGGTGTCTCCACTGCCTGACCTCATCGTCACCGCCTGACCTCTTTGCCTCCTGCTATCACTACCTATATCCGCACCTCCCCCTCCCCCTCTGTGTTTCAAAGGACACTCCCCTACCTGAAAGCCTTAAAAGCTGTAACATTCACCCCAATAAACGAGACCTTGACAACAGAACCTTTGCTTGGTCTCCTTCTTCTCTTCACCCCCATTTTGGCCCACAGGTAGAAAGCCTCTTCGGGACCCTGAATAACTGGGTCCCCGCTGGCGGGGACAAGTGGCGCCCGAACACAGGGACCCCGAAGCAAGGCCGACTACAGGACGACGGAGATAAGAGAGCTGCAGCGGGAATCAAGGACTCTTCAGGCCGCATCGCTCGTGCGTCGCTGGAGAGGGAGGTAAGGACCGGTCGAATAATTGTCGTCTAATTGCCATGGGGAAGGTATTGTCTAAGGAGGCTTGTTTCATAAGAGAAATCAAGCGTTTACTCAGGGAGAGAGGAATAAGAGTTAAGAAAAAGGATTTAATCAAATTTTTTTGTTTCGTAGATGAAAAATGTCCTTGGTTAATTTTAAGTGGCCCCGATATTCAACCCCATACTTGGAATAAGGTTGGTCAGGAGATTAATAGGCTTTTGAAAGCCGGTGACCCAGTGTCCGCGGCTTTTTTCAGTTACTGGGGTATCATTAGAGACATTATAATAGATGCTGAGGAAGGAGGCGAGAGTGCCCGCCTCCTAGCTGTCGCAGAGGACTTCTTACAAGCCTCGCGGCCAGCTTCCCGTAACAATGAAAAAGAAAACGGGGTGCCGCATTCTCCCAGCCCTTCCATTGTTATTGATATGCCTGGGGATGAGGGAAATCCCTCATCCAAAGCCTTACGCTCTCTGGAAGATCCCAAGATATCCAAAAATTCAAAAACCATTTATCCTTCTCTTAAAGAATTTTCTGGGAAAAACAAATGCTCTGAGTCAGGTCTAGATCCCGCCTCCGAGGCCGAATTAGAGGAGGAAGCTGCCAGGTATGAGAAAGAGAGACATGGTCCCGAGCCACAGGAGACTGGGGTCTTCTTCACTCGGAGGTCTGGGCCTGTCTGCCTCCCACCTTATCTACCCCTATGTCGTCAGCCCCACCTGCACCTCTACCGGTCGCACTAGTGGAGGAACTGATTCAGACTAAGACTGCACTTCAAGCACAAATTACTGGGCTTAAACAGATCTTACACCTACAGCAGGAATTGGGGGATCTTACATTAGAAATCCAGAATTTACAAGAGACCATGACTAAGGGACAGTATGCCCAAAAAGGCCAGCTAAGGCCAGTAGAAAACCCCAACCAAAACTAACTTTCCCAGTTATGACTAGGGCGCGCCAGACAGGCCAGGGATGAGTCTGAGTTAAACAGTACTAGAACACTAAATAGGTTGGCCAGAGATGAACGCGAGCCAGACAGTACTAATCGTGACCATAATGAGGAGCAAGAAAGTGAAGAAGAAAATGACTATGAGGAGGGACCCTCAGATTCGGAAGAGGAAAGCCCTGATCAGGATGAGGGTGGGACCTCGTGTCCCGTATACAAGAAACTTAAACTCAAACACATAAAGGAATTACATTCAGCTGTTAAAAATTATGGTATGAATGCCCCTTTTACCTTGGCTATCCTAGAAGGACTTGCGGGGTCTGGGTATTTGACCCCTAGTGAATGGACCAAGGTAGTACAATCTGTCCTCACTAGAGGACAATATTTGACTTGGAAATCTGAATTTATTGATAAAGCGGAGAGCCTTGCTGCTAGAAACAGAAACAATCCCTTAAGTAAATCTGCTTCCTGGACGGCAGATAAGCTATGTGGGAGGGGCTCATTTGCCTCTGAGGAAAAACAGCTGGGGCTGTCTCCCGGTGTGCTCGCACAAACAGCGCAGGCGGCTTTGTCCGCTTGGAGAGCAGTCCCCGCTACAGGGGCGCTCACCACCCCCTTAACTAAAATAATCCAGGAGGCACAAGAGCCCTATGCTCAATTTGTAGGAAGACTACAAGAAGCAGCTGAAAGAATCCTAGGTCAAAATGAAAGTGAAGGGCTTCTCGTTAGACAGCTTGCTCTCGAAAATGCTAACTCAGCGTGCAGAGCCGCACTTCGAGGCAAGACCAAAGACCTTGATATCCCAGGCATGATTAAACTTTGCAAGGATGTCGACTCTTTTTCTCACCAAGTATCTAAATCTATCAGCCTGGCAATTGGAGCTGTGTTCCAAAGAGCTGGAGATTCTGGTCACCCTAGAGGCAGAACATGTTTCAAATGTGGACAACCCGGTCATTTTGCTAGAGAATGCAACACCCAAAACCTAGCCAGTCCCCCAACCCTGCTGGATGGTCCACTGCCCCGAGGGTTTGTCCCCGCTGCAGGAAAGGCCGTCACTGGGCCAGGGAATGTCAGTCTAAGACTGACATTAGTGGACAAACCCTCCCTGCGGTCCAGGGAAACGAGCGGGGGGCCCCACAACGGGGCCCCTATCCACGGGTGACCACACGCCCCCAAGTGCAGCATCAAGCTTCTGCAATGCCAACTTATCCCGGGCAACAGCAGGAAGCGCAGGAGTGGACCTGTGTTCCTCCACCACCAGGATTATAACCCCTGAGGAAGGGACTGTTATCATAGAATCTGGAAAGTTTGGGCCCCCGCCGCCTGGCATGTTTTTCCTAATAATTGGGCGAGCCTCGAGTGCTCTTCAAGGACTTGTCATCCTTCCCTCTGTAATAGATGCTGATTATTCTGGAGAGATTAAATTTCTAGCCACCGCCACGCAGGGCCCCTTAATGCTTAGAGCCGGACAACGCATTGCACAGGCCTTACCACTTCCCTTTATGGGGCAGTTCCCTCATAAAGTAAAGGGGCGTGGTTCTTCCTCCCCTGGCTCTTCAGATGTTTATTGGGTTCAAAAATTAACTGATGAAAGACCCATGATGTCTCTTTGGCTTGATGGCAAACAGTTTCAGGGCCTTTTAGATACAGGGGCGGATGCAACGGTGCTCTCCTCTAGACACTGGCCCTCAACCTGGCCCCTTAAGGCTACTGCCACACATTTAAAAGGGATAGGTCAAACACAGGATACACTCCAAAGTTCAAAGCTCCTGACCTGGAAAGATAAAGAGAATAATACAGGCACAGTTAGGCCATTTGTAGTTTCTGGACTCCCTGTTAACCTCTGGGGAAGGGATATTCTTTCGCAGATGGGAGTGATGATGTGTAGTCCCAATGAGGTCATTACTAACCAAATGTTAAGGACAGGGTTCCTCCCTGGAAAGGGATTAGGTAGAAATGAACAGGGAATCACAGAACCCTTGACTCCCACGCCCAAAACAGATAGAGGAGGTTTAGGAGCAGACCTTTTTTCATAGAGACCGCTGTTCCTCCTGCACTCCAGGCTGATAAAATATCTTGGAAGTCAAATGATCCAGTCTGGATCGATCAGTGGTCCATGCCTCAAGAAAAGGTTCAAGCGGCCCTACAGTTGGTGCAGGAACAATTATTGCAAGGGCACCTTGAACAGTCCACTTCGCCTTGGAACACCCCTATTTTTGTCATAAAAAAGAAAAATGGTTCTTGGAGATTGTTACAAGACCTTAGAGCAGTTAATAAAACTATGGTCCCTATGGGGCCCTACAACCTGGCTTGCCTTCTCCA
Source organism: Rattus rattus (assembly GCF_011064425.1). Lineage (NCBI taxonomy): Eukaryota > Metazoa > Chordata > Mammalia > Rodentia > Muridae > Rattus > Rattus rattus. The sequence continues at coordinate 4,409,548 of NC_046171.1, read as the reverse complement.
ATAGCTATTCCTAGAGACTTTTATAAAATAGTCATTGATATAAAAGATTGTTTCTTTTCTATTCCCCTCCATCCGGAGGATTGTGCCCGCTTTGCCTTTTCTATCCCTGTCATTAACCATGTGGGCCCTAATCCCCGCTTTCAGTGGCGAGTGTTACCACAGGGGATGGCTAATAGCCCCACCCTGTGTCAAAGGTATGTGGCCCAAACTATAGATCCAATAAGGCTGCGTTTCCCCTCCGCTTACATTATTCATTACATAGATGATATCTTGGTTTCCTCTGCTTGTTTACAGGAAACTCAAAAACTAGCCCAAATTATTGTTTTGGCTTTACAAAAAAGGGGTTTCACTATTGCCCCTGAAAAAATTCAGGCATAATATCCCTTTCTGTTCCTTGGATTCCAATTAGAACCTACATCCATTTATTCTCAAAAGCTAACAATTAGAAGATCGCAGCTACATACCTTAAATGATTTTCAAAAACTTTTGGGTGATATTAATTGGCTTAGACCTTACCTTAAGCTAACCACCGGTGATTTAAAACCTCTATTTGCTATTCTGAAGGGTAGCCCTGATCCTAATTCCATTAGGGCTCTGACTCCCGAGGCTGAAAAGTCCCTACTAAAGGTTGAACAGGCTATCAGCCAACAATTCATAGGTTATTTCAGCCCCTCCAAGACACTGTATCTGATCCTTTTTGCTACAAGGTTTACACCCACAGGCCTCCTATGGCAAGATAATCATCCACTAATGTGGATCCACCTGCCTGCAACTCCCCCTAAAATACTTCCTACTTATCCCTCCTTAATTTGCCAGACCATTTTCTTGGGGCTTAAGCTGGCTACTCGCCATTTTGGCCGTGATCCCGATATTATTATTTCTCCATATTCACAGGAGCAGCTTGCTTGGCTGCAGCACAGACATGATGACTGGACAGTCCTGCTGTCTATCTATCAGGGAACATTTGATACTCATTTACCAGGAGATAAATTATTACAGTTCCTCCATGTTACCCCCTTTGTCTTCCCAAAGGTTACACATCTGAAACCTATACCAAATGCCTTAACTGTTTTCATAGATGGATCTAAGAATGGAAGGGCCTCCTTTGTTGTTGAAGATCAAGCTTTTTTTGTCAATACCCCATACGCTTCTGCCCAATTAGTAGAACTTTATAGTGCTTTAGAAATATTTAAATTAATAAATCAATCATTTAACCTTTTCTCTGACAGCCATTATGTAGTCAGAGCTCTCCAAGTCTTGGAGACTGTCTCTACTATACAACCCTCAACACCTACCTTTAAACTATTTTCAGAAATACAAAAACACATAAGGGCCCGGCCAAACCCATTCTTTGTGGGCCATATCAGAGCTCACTCCAATCTGCCCGGTCCTTTAACCAAAGGTAATGATTTAGCCGACAAGGCCACTAGGCTGACAATGATTGCTTCTCTTAGTGATTCCTTACAAGAAGCACAGATGGCACATTCACTCCATCACCTTAATGCTCAAACATTGCGGCTTAAGTACAAAATTACTAGAGAACAAGCCAGACAGATTGTCAAAAATTGTAAAAACTGCCTGACCCTACTTCCTGAGCCACACATTGGGGTTAATCCCAGGGGCCTTATCCCGGGAGAAATATGGCAAATGGATGTCACCCATGTCCCATTTTTGGAAAACTAAAATTTGTACATGTTACCATTGATACCTTTAGTGGGTTCATATGTGCCTCTGCACACACAGGAGAGGCAACAAAAGATGTTATTGCTCATATGCTCTACACGTTTTCGGTTATGGGACAACCCAAAATGCTAAAAACGGATAATGGGCCTGGCTATGTTAGTCACAAATTTAAACAATTTTTGCTCCCAATTTCAAATAAAACATATTACAGGCATACCTTATAACCCTCAGGGACAAGGAATTGTGGAATGAGTCCATCAAACCCTTAAGAATACACTGTTAAAGCTTACTGCCCAAGAAACTCTTTATTCTCTTTAAAGGCAGCACAAAATTTTTATTATCCCATGCCCTTTTTGTTTTAAATTTCTTAACTTTGGATAATCAAGGGCGTTCAGCCGCCGATCGCTTATGGCACCCCTCAACCAAGATGGATCATGCTCACGTTCTCTGGAAGGACCCCCTAACTGGAGAGTGGCAGGGTCCTGACCCTGTGATAGTCTGGGGAAAAGGGTCCGCCTGTATTTATAATTCTAAAGAGGGGGGAGCCAGATGGCTCCCTGAAAGATTAATAAAGCTTTACAATAAATTTCAAACAAATTCCAAGATTGATAAAGCCTTATAACAAATTCCAGGGTGGCGCCTGAGAAAAATGCATGTTTTCTTTTTCAGAACAATGAAGCTCTACTGGATTCTACTGAAACTTCTCTTTCTAACTGTGCTGACATCCGGAACGTCAAGCCCCTATCAGATTTGGAATTATACCTGGGTAATTATAAATGAGGCCGGAGATACTGCCTTTACCACCTCCCATACTGGCCCTAACCCCACCTGGCCACAATTAACTCCAGATTTATGTAAACTAGCTGCAGGAGGAAATTCTTACTGGGGCCTCGCAGACAAATACTTACCCCTAATTGAAGCCCCTCATGGGTCTAGTTTTAATGAAAGATATGTCGGTTGTGACACTGTCCATCGACGCACCAATATTAGGGAAACTGACTTTTATGTCTGTCCTGGATCCCACAGAGACCGCTCCCTAAACTATAAGTGTGGATACAGGGATCAATTCTATTGTGCCTCCTGGGGGTGTGAAACCACAGGAGACGCATACTGGAAACCCACCTCCTCTTGGGATTATATCACAGTAAAAAAGGGGTGGCACAATTCTAACAGAAACAGTACCCTAACCCAGGAATGCCGGAACACTGAGCCTTCCAAGGGCTGGTGCAACCCTCTTACAATAACTTTTACTGATGCTGGGAAAAAGATCACCCCAGAAAACTGGCATAGGGGGTTTGAGTGGGGTCTCCGGATGTATATTGCCAATAGAGACCCCGGAGTAACCTTCAAAATTAGATTATTTAAAACCACCCCCAACTTACATAAGGCCTCCATTGGGCCTAACCCTCAATTGCATAGCCAGGGTTCCTTGCCACCCAGGGTGGTGACTCAGCCCCCCTTTAACACCTCTAGTCCTCCAACTACCCTTTTTCAGCCCACCATACCTGTTGGGCCTATGTCCCCCACGAGCCTGATTTTATCTGTTCTTAATGCCTCAGCTCTTGCCTTGGTATATCATGAACAGGAGACAAATACCTCTATTTATGAGGAATGCTGGATGTGTTTTTCAGCTAACCCTCCTTTCTATGAGGGTATAGCCACTTTTGGCAACATCACATATACTAATAACACTGGTGGTCTCTCTTGGAACACCATAGAACTCACTATCACAGAAGTCTCAGGGATAGGAAGCTGCCTCCTCGGAAAGAACATGCTCCTCCCTAAACAATTATTAGAAATATGTAATCATACCATAATCGTTGATAATCAAAATACATATTTACAAGCCCCCAAGTATACTTATCTAGCATGTTCCACTGGTCTAACCACATATGTTATAACATCTCAATTTTTACAGACTAAAGATTACTGTGTGCTGGTTCAATTATTTCCCAGACTCAGCATACATGAGCCAGAGACTTTTCTTAAATTCTGGGAAAAGGGCTGGGATATGCCTCACAAGGTAAAAAAGAGAACCAGTAACTGCCATCACTCTTGCGGTTCTCCCTAGGTCTAGGAAATGCAGGTGCAGGCACTGGCATCGCTTCCCTCGTTACTTCCCATCAATACTATAACCAGCTTAGTGAAGCCATAGATAAGGATATTGCTGAATTAAGAGATGGATTAGCTAACTTAAAAGACTCAGTTGCCTCGTTGTCTGAAGTAGTCTTACAAAATAGAAGAGGCCTAGACTTAATCTTCCTACAACAAGGAGGACTTTGCGCAGCCTTAAAAGAGGAATGCTGTGTTTATGTAGATAAGACTGGACTTGTAGAAGACAGTCTAAAAAAGGTGAGAGATAGCCTAGAAAAACGTAGGAGAGAGAGAGAACAACAAGAGTCTTGGTACCAAAACTGGTTTTCTACATCCCCATGGCTCTCTACCCTGTTGTCCTCAATTTTGGGACCCCTTGTGAGCCTACTTTTGTTGATTTCCTTTGGTCCTTGGGCCTTCCAACGACTTACACGCTTTATTAAATCACAAATAGATTCTGCTTTGCCTAGAAATTCTGTTTCAGTACATTATCATCGCTTGGAGACCGGAACAGCTGAGGAGAACCAGAGAGACAACGAACAAGATGAGGTGCCTACAACATATCGGGAGAGGCTCAATTTCCACAATCTCTTAAATTAATGTCATCTGGCCCCTACTCTTTCGCCCCTGGGCTCAAGTAAGAGGAATGAGAAGATGATCCAATGTAGCTATCCTCAGGGACGGGCAACTTCCTCTGACCCTTGACCAATCTAAGACAGGAACCTTGGGGGCGACAAGGTGATCCTATGACGGATAAGGCTGGGGCTCGAGAGGTCGATCCTAAGACAGAGGTGGCTACACCCCGTTTAAACGTACGGGCCGGTCAAATGCTTCTCTGCCCAGTTTCTCCCCCAATAAACACACACGTATAGTATAGCCCAGAACGGTGTGTTACAACATAAGTTCATTTGTAGCCATTGGGGTGCAGTCCTAACTGCAAGAGTGGCTCACCATGGCCGAGCTGGGCACTCTGTGAGGCATGTCTGATCCCTCTCAGACCACTACTTCCACCTAATGGTCTTTTATAAAAGAAAAATGGGGGAGATGCACGGAGCCGTATTAGATTTGGGCCTAGCTGCTTTTTGACTGCATGGCTCAAAGTGACTAGGTTACTCTGGGCTGTTTGGCCACAGAGACTCACCCCTAAGATGACTGCATTAAGTCTTAAGATTGTTGAATGAAAGCCTCTCCCATGAATTTATGGCACAGGAAGACAACATTCAAGGGATGCCTCAGCTCCCTTAGCAGATACCTGTTACCTCCTGAATCAACACCCGTGTCTCCACTGCCTGACCTCATCGCATCACGCCTGACCTCTTTGCCTCCTGCTATCACTACCTATATCCCACCCCCCCTCCTCTGTGTTTCACAAAGGACCTCCCTACCTGAAAGCCTTAAAAGCTGTAACATTCACCCCAATAAACGAGACCTTGACAACAGAACCTTTGCTTGGTCTCCTTCTTCTCTTCACCCCATTTTGGCCCACAGGTAGAAAGCCTCTTGGGACCCTGAATAACTGGGTCCCGCTAAGGGACACACACACACACACACACACACACAGAGAGAGAGAGAGAGAGAGAGAGAGAGAGAGAGAGACTAACCAGCAGGAATCTGAAGAACCCCCATCCCTGTCCTAACCCTTCCTACGATCACTTCAGGGGAAAACCAAATCGCAAGCAGGTTCTTTTCAAGTTTAATGAGTCCAGGCTGTGCAAACCGAAGCTTGGAATTCCACTGCCTTCAGTCAGAGCCCGCCTGGCTCTGATTGGTTTTTGTCATGTTTTTGCTTTGTTTGCTGACTGCTTTGTAACCTGGGAAGGGAAGAAAGAACACAAATGGGCGTACAGGAGGCTGATCTGGACCTCAAGGCCACCTGAGTCACGTAGGAATCGAATCCAAAGTTTATAATGTGCTCCTTCCCGGGTGCCCAATGGGAAACATTGATACAGAGAGAACCTGGGAGGTAGTGAGCGGTCTGTAAGTACCAGCTTGGAGCCCAGGGGAGTAATGGGTGCTTGGATTCTCAGCAATTAGGAGGTTGAGGCAGAAGGTTCAAGAGATGGTTTAGCAAGCAAAGGAGCTTTCGGTTCGGCCTGAGGATCGGGGTTTGATCCCTGGACCCACGGGAGCCCCATGGTGTAAGGATACAACTCCCGAGAGTTGTGCCTCTGACCGCTGTAGGTGCTGCTCGACACGAACGGAGTGCACAGTAAATGTAAATTTCTTAAAAAGTTTTTTTTTTTTTTCTCGGAGCTGGGGACCGAACCCAGGGCCTTGCGCTTCCTAGGCAAGCGCTCTACCACTGAGCTAAATCCCCAACCCCTTAAAAAGTTTTTAAAAAAGTCACTCTCCGCTACTTGGTGAGTTCTCAGCCACCCTGAGTTTCGAAGGACACCCCCCCCCCGCCCCGTCTCAAGTAAATACAAAAGTAGACGAATGATTTCGAGTGAGAGGGGTATCTGGATATTCGACATAAATAGGCCAAATACTCTAGATATCTGTCAAGCTGCCATTTGATAATGAGGTGGTGGGCCCCACCCTCCTGCATCGCATAAGAACCCTATTCCTGCCTCTTAAGGCACCAGCTCCTTAGGTGCTTGGTGTGGGCACTGCTGAGACCATGGGATGTGAGTTTTCTGCTGTCCCTTATATCGTGGGTCTCCCTAATCATTTCTCCAGGCACTACCTTCAAGTCCTTCCAACTCCAATACCTACGGGAGCCCCGCCCACGCTGTACCTTCCACAACCCCTCCCCCCAATCCCATCCCCGTCCGAGCCGAACCCTCTGTCCTGGGACGTGTTTCACAGAAATCTGCCTTACTCCCGACAGGGTCCCCAGGGTGTCGGGAGGAGTGTGTACACAGGAAGGCCTGGTCGCAGTGTTGCTGGGGCGAAAATCTGAATCACAGTCAACAAGGGCAGCCAAATTCCTGGCTTGGGAAATCAGGGCAGTCTGGAGGGTGAGGCTTCGCCGTAAACAGAATGAGTAATGAGATGAGGAGCTGTGGGGACCAGCATCATGTCTAGATGCCTGCTGTTCAAGGAAACGGAAACGGCACAGGACAGGGGCTGTGAACTGAATAACAAGGAGCTTCTAGAGACTCAATAGGCGAGGAAGCCAGTGGGAGCGAATTCTCCCTTTCCTGGGACTTCCTGAACCCACTGTGCCGTAAGGAGTGGGGTCTTTCTTGCTTCCGTGAAGATGGTCTCCCTTGTCGCCTCCCTTTACCCCGGGAGCGAGGCCTTCGTAGCAAAATGGCTGTATCATCTAGTTTGCTCGGGGTGTGCTGCGGCCGAGAGCTAAAACTCACAGGCCTAGGTCGGTGGATGCTACCGCAACCGCCCCGCACCCCCAGTCTTGAGTGCCTCATACTCAGATGAAGATAATAGCCCAGCTTTACGGCAGTCTTATATAATAGCATCGCTAGTCTGAAGAATAGCCCAGCAAATATTTGAAAAATGCTTACAACAGTGCTTGGCTCACAGCGAACGCTGTATTAAGTGTTAGGTAAATAAAAACAATCTGCCGGGCTAGTAAATAGAGCCAGTCCTCAAAGCCAATTCTAATTTTAACATTTGAATCCTCGGGCTCTTGGCCACCGGGGTCAACAGCAGGACACATTACAGACTGAGCAGCTACAGGACTCTCGAAAACTAATTTTCATTTCGACCAGGAATAGAAATCTATGGCTGAGTTATTTTACTTCTGCACACAGAAAATAGCATTCTGGTTCCCTAAGCTTCCCGGTTCTTAGGAAACCACAGAGATTCCAGAAGGACTAGTTCAGATAGGGTGTCTTTCCCTGGTTTAATGGGTCTCCTTCTTTAAAAGTCACCCTGGGGATAGGGACACACCCATAATCTCAGCACTTACTGGGAGGGGGCAGGAGGATCGGGAGTTCAAGGTCAGCCTCAATGACATAGCCACCTTGGGCTGCAATGAGAGCTAGCCTCGAAGGGGGGCGGGGTAGAGACGCAGCGGGCAGAGGGGTTTGCCCTGTAAGTCTGGACACTTGGGTATTATGCCCCTGACCCATGTAAAAAAAAGTGGAAAGAGAAAACTGACTCCAGGAAATTGTCCTCTGACCTTCAAATGCGCACCCAAAAATGCATACACGCACAGTATTAATTTTTAAAAGTAGCTTTAAGAAAATATTTACTTGGGGGCTGGAGAGATGGCTCAGCAGTTACGAGCACTGGCTGCCCTTCCAGAGGACCTGGGCTCATTCCAGCACCCACATAGCACTACCACTGTCTGTAACTCCAGGTCCAGAGGATCCAACACCCTCAGACACGCATGCAGGCAAGACACCAATGCACATGAAATAAAAACAAATTGTTTTAAAAATGTACTTTATGTGTATGAGTGTATATATGTGTGTGCACCTGTGTGTGCGCCTGGTGCTTGGGGAGGTTGGAAGAGGGTGTTATATCCCCAGGAACTGGAGTTACGGATGTTTGTAAGCAACAGTGTGGGTGCTGGGAATCGAACTCGAGTCCTCAATAGGAGCAGCAAGTGCTTTTAACCACCGAGCATCTCCAGCCCCCTAAATAGTCTTTAAAAATATAAAAGTTTGGGGTTGGGGATTTAGCTCAGTGGTAGAGCGCTTGCCTAGGAAGCATAAGGCCCTGGGTTCGGTCCCCAGCTCCAAAATAAAAAAAAGAACCAAAAAAAAAAAAAATATATATATATATATATATATATATATATATATATAGTTGGGGGCTGGAGAGATGGCCCAGTGGTTAAGAGCACTGACTGTTCTTCCAGAGGTCCTGAGTTCAAATCCCAGCAACCACATGGTGGCTCACAACCATCTGTAATAAGATCTGATGAGTGTACTCATATATAATTAATAAATAAATAAAAAAATATAAAAGTTGGGTCGTAGAGATGGCTCAGCAGTTAAGAGCACTGACTGCTCTTCCAGAGGTCCTGAGTTCAAATCCCAGCAACCACATGGTGGCTCACAACCATCTGTGATGGGATCCGATGTCCTCTTCTGGTGTGGTCTGAAGACGGCTACAGTGTACTTATATATGACAAATAAATAAATATTTTTTAAAAAATTTTTTAAAAAAGAAAAGAAATGTATATAATATACGTGCAAAGCTATGGGCAGCGGCAGGGTTGGGAGAGAGCGAGAGGAGGGGAAATGTGTGTGCACGTGCGGTGCACGTGCGGTCTGCAGCTGTAAGGGTGCGCTGTCTGCTCTGGCTGTTCGATGGCACTTCTAACAGATTGCTAGACTCCATCAAGCAGAAATGTTTATTAACCGAATCTCTCCTCCGACTGGGGGACAGCACTAATGGGTGTCTGAAAAGGATGACCCTGATACTCCGAGAAGCCTGAACATCTTTTTTGAAACAGGAGACGAAAGGAGAAAAAAAAAAAAAAAAAGATTAAAGGAAGAGCCGGCTAGTCCGTGACAGGTGCTCTTTATGATATTCTAATTTTCCCCCCAGAAAACAAGCAATATTTTTGCCCTGCGTGGTACGACGCGGTTTATATACTACCTAAATAACTTCCTGCCCGTCAGAACATCAAGACAATACATTGTCCAATTATGGAAGGAGTGAAGGCTTAATAAATTTTCCTTCCTGCACCGGGGATTGTAGCTCAGCTGGTAGAGTGCTTTGCCTTAGTAAGTGGGAAGCCCTCGGTTGGATGTGTGCGCTCTGTACCTGTCGGGCACGCGGCGAGCCACCGGGGTGTTGAGCACCTGCACTCTTAAATTACACTGGGAGGCAAGTTGATCGCGAGCTTTAGGTAATCCTTAGCTACACAGTTTGAGGGTAGCCTCGGCTACACGTAGCCCAATCTCAGAGAAATAATCCCTTTTTGTCGAGCTGCACTTTTAGAGGACAAGACGGGGACTCCAAGCCGTGCAAGTCTGAAGCCAGAAGAGGCTGCCTGAGACCTGTTACCTGGTGTCACCTTCTCGTTTCCTACATTTTATGTCAGCTCAGTTTTTCTGGTTGTTTGGTTTGGTATTTTGAGACGGGATCTTAAGCATGTCACCCTAGCTGACCTTGGATTCGTGATCTTTCTGCCTCAGGCTATGTCCTTTGCTGGGTCAGGATTTCACCCTGGGTCCCAGCTCCTCCCTTTACTGGGGAGATTGTATGTCAAACCCGTAGGAAGGATGGCATCGCAGGTTCCACACTTTTAGGGTGCTGGTGCCAGTGCTGGAGGAGTGGGGAACGAGGTGCTCTCGGAAAAAGGAGCAATGCATTTTCAAAACTCCTCATCTGTGAAGATGCCAGGCCATAGGCTAGAAGCAGGCGGTCTGGAGTCAGTGGCGCACCGTTAAGGTAGAAGAGAAACAGATCGTTCAGGGACAGGACGCCCCAGGGACACCCGAAACACAAAGCAGGCCTGGAATCCCACACCCACGCTGCAGTCTCTCCCGCCTTCCCTGTTAACTCCCCACCCCCGACCGCAACCCCCCATTCCCGCAGTTTCCCTTCTCGGCCCCTGCGTGCGTTCGCTCGCTCGCTCTCTGCATACCACAGAGGTCAGGCGCAAATACAATCCATACATGGCTACGGCTCTCGGGTCACCGGCTGTAGCTAACCACCCGGTCAGAAGAAGGCCCAAGCACCCCCTCCAGGACAGCTTGGTTTGTCAACACCAATCCCCTTAGTAAAGACCCTCAAACGGGCGTCCATAGGCCACTATCCATCACCAAGTAACCTTAAAGCAACTGCATCTTCACGGCACCCCCCAAGAGAGGAAATTCCACAGCCCTGATGTGATTTGAAACGTGATCCACACGCCCGCAGCTCTCTCTTCTCACTCTCCCCAGCCAGTACTCAAACTGGGTTTCCCGGGGCCCCTCTCAGAAGGGCTTCCCCGCCCCCCTCTCGCACCCCGTGCTTCTTTCTCTCCGCATTTTACACACTGTAACCCGAGAGGCTGGAAATCCAGCCTCCTTCATCTTCCGTTTCCCACATCCTGCAAGTTTAGAGAGAAGAAGCCCACCCAGATGACGGAATTCCAAGCATGTGCGCCTCTACCCCCCTTCTCCCCCAGTCCCATTCACAAAGGAGATTACTGAAAGAGCCCACGCTCAACCGAGGCCCCCTCCCCAACCCGCCCCACCTCCCCAGAGCTCTCTCTACACCCTCACTCCTCACCGTCGCCAAGGCCCAAGCCAAAACGAACGTTTCCCGGGGACGCTTGATTTTAAGAAAAGCATTCAAACCCTTCACTCAGAACAGGACTACTCCGTAAAGAGATTCTCCCAGCCATTCACCCCGTCTCCTCTTCAGCCCTTCCAGATAAAAGGGATCAGAGAAAATATGTGTCTTGGGGCTGGAGAGATGGCTCAGCGGTTAAGAGCACTGACTGCTCTTCCAGAGGTCCTAAGTTCAATTCCCAGCAACCACATGGTGGCTCACAACCATCTGTAATGGGATGCTCTCTTCTGAAGTGTCTGAAGAGAACTACAATGTACTAACATATAAATAAAATAAATAAATCTTAAAAAAAAAAAAAAAAAAGAAAATATGTGTCTTTGAATCTGGAGATAAGATAGTAATGTCTCACGTGAGGATTCAAAGAGACACTGTCTGTCCCTGGGAACAGATCACGGTGTTCCAACCTTGGGACACTCTTAGAGGTGTTTCCAGGCCAGATCAAACACTGGCTTAACGGCTGGAGAAGGGGCTCATTGGTTAAAAACAAAACAAAACAAAACAAAAAACAACAACAACAACAAAAAACCCAAACAAACACGAGTTGCTCTTGCAGAGGACCCAGGTTCAACTCCCAGCGCCCATATATTGTCTCACAACCATCCATGAGCCCCATTCTAGGGGACCCATCAGCAGGTACACGTGGTACAAAGGAATTCATGTAGGCAAACTGTTCATAAACATAGGGTAAAATGAATACATATATACTTTTATATATATTTTAAACCGGCTTACTGGGCCCGTGGAGATGGCTCATAGAGCAACCGCGATCGACACCTACCTTGAGGACCCACGTGGTAGGAGAGAACTGACCTCTGCCATGTTTCAATGGCAAAATTCCCAGCCCCCTGACAATGTCTTTCTTTCTTTCTTTCTTTTTTGTTTTTGTTTTATTTCGTTTTTGTTTTTTGTGGGGTTTTTTTTTTGTTGGTTTTGTTTTTCTTCTCCCCCCCCCCCCTCTATTTTTCCTTGGTAAATTTCTTGAGTTTCAGCTACCTGGACGTTGGTGATTACCGCACCCTCCCAGAGGCCAGTTCTCCTGGCTGCTGTCTGAAGTTTTGTCACAGACAGGCAAACAGAGCAGGGGGCATCCTTTGACCTCAACCCTCTAAGGTTAGGAAGTAGCCCCTCCTCCCTCCAAGAATTCCTTTTCTCCGAGGGTGATTAACTGCCTCCGCCGTCCTTCCAGGAGGGCCAGAAAGCTGTTTTGAATCTGTACCGGCTCCGAATAATCAGTTCCTGGCATTTCCGGCTTTGTGTGAAGCAGGATTTCCTGTTTCAAGGCGGGCTGGCTCCTCTGTCCCGATATTACGGAGTCTATGTAATAGATTACTAATCCATATTGTTGTGTTTTTTGTTTTGTTTTTCTATTTGGGATAATTAACTTCCTTGCTCAATCCCTCAGCAGTTGACCAAAAAAAAAAAAAACCACGATAAAAATGCAGGCCCCTGTTAGTACAGAAGGATAAGGAAATAACAAAGCCGTGGGCCAGCAAGATGGGTTAGTGAGTAAAGGTGCTTGTCGCCAAACCTGGCAACCTGTGTTCAATTCCCCAGAACCCACAAGGTAGAAGGAAACAACAGATTAACAAAATTTGAACTCAGAGCTCTACCTCTGCGGCATGGTATGTAAGCATACACTACACTACACAACACAACACACAGATAAATTTAAATAAATTTTTTTAAAGAAATGATAAGGTATGTCATCAAAGTCACATTACCAGGGTGATTTGTGTGAGCTGGAGAACTACCTGTACACGCAGATCTAACCCCCCCCCCGCCCCCACGAACATCAGGCCGCCGCTCGCAGTCTCCTAGATGCTGCAGTCTAGACCTTGTATCTGGAAGGTTCTCTGTTGTGGCGCAGAAATCCTCCGGTCTCGTCGAGTTCCAAGAAGTTTTTGTTCTCTAACAAATGTTTGTCTTCCTTTTGCCTCTTCAGAGTCTAACACTGCAAACCAGACTCAAAAATAACTCATCCATCTAGGCTAGGGGTATAGTGTGGTTGACCCAGCGCATGCCCAAAGCCCTGGGTTCAACCCCCAGCTACACACCACACACACACACACACACACACACACACACACACACACACACACACAGAGTAAGTAAATAAGTCTTTTTAAAAAAAACCAAAAACTAGCAGGGCATGAAAGGCCCAAAGACAGGAGGATCAGTGGTCCAAGGTCTTCCTAAGCTGGAGAGATTGCTCCTTGGGTAAAAACAACTCACCTTAAACTGGGTGGTAGTAACACATACCTTTAATCCTGACACTCGGAAGGCAGAAGAAGCAGGTGGATCTCTGAGTTCAAGGCCAGCCTGATCTACACAGGGAGTTCTGGGACAGCCAGGGCTACACAGAGAAACCTTGTCTCAAAAACAAAACAAAACAAAAAAAACCCCAAAAGGACTACCTTTGAAAACCTGGTGACCAGAGTTTGATCCCTGGAACCCACAGTAGAAGGAGAAAACTGGGGGGCTGGAGAGATGGCTCAGTGGTTAAGAGCACAGACTGCTCTTCCAGAGGTCCTGAGTTCAATTCCCAGCAACCATAAGGTGGCTCGCAACCATCTGTGATGGGATCCGATGCCCTCTTCTGGTGTGTCAGTAACACCACACTCATATACATTAAGTAAACAAACAAATAAACATTTAAAAAGAAAAAAAAAGAAAACTGGTCCCCAAAAGTTGTCCTCTGACCTCTAACTTACTTGATGTGACATACCTATGCCCAGACTCAATAATAATAATAATAATAATAATAATATAATGTAAAACAAATTATATTAAAATGCATCAAAGGACCTTCTTGCATGGTTTGGTGCTTCACACCCACAATCTCACCCTTGTTGAGGTTCAAAGGACAGCACATCCTAAAAAACGCTTTCAGCTCAACAGCTTCCAGATAAGCAAACTGTGAGAAAATATGAATTCTGGGCGAGGAGTCGTGACTCAGTGGAAGAGCGAGATGCCTAGAGTATCGGGGGCTCCGGGTAGGATCCCCAGTACAGGAGGACAAAATACTGCGCAAATTCACGCCTGTGATTTCTGTTCCGGTGAGGGTAATGGAGTCAGGTTAACACAGCTCACCAAACGAAACAATGAAAGAACCGCCCTCCTCCGCAACTGGTTAACAGCCCCTTCCTTCTGGGGTTGCTACACTTTATTTATTTATTTATTTATTTATTTATTTATTTATTTATTTTTCTTTTCTTTTCTTTTCTTTTTTTCGGAGCTGGGGACCGAACCCAGGGCCTTGCGCTTGCTAGGCAAGTGCTCTACCACTGAGCTAAATCCCCAACCGGCTACACATTATTTTTGAGGAAGGGTCCCATTATGTAGCCTTGACTGGCCTGGAACTCACCTTGTAGAGCAAACTGGCCTCGAACTCGCCTGAGGCCTCCTGAGAGCTGGCGTCTCAGGCATGAGGTATCGGGCTTGGCAATCAACATTTTTACAAGTGCCTGTGTGTGGAGAGAGGTAAGAAACCACATCATCACGCCGGGGAATGTGGATAATCGACTCCTGTGCTTTGTTTTACTCTTTCAACCTAGTAATAAATCCCTTTAAACGCCCGTGGTATTCGGAGCATCCCGTACGCGCCGTCCCCTCGCAGTCGTGGCTGGAATGTGAGAGCTGCCCCGGTGGACCTGAAGGCTAAAGATGTCAGTCTGAATCTCAGGCAAGGGGTGTGCTCAAAGGATCTCGAGGGGAGCCCAGCCGAGAACTCCTCTGTCTCAAAAACTCAGCACCTCAATCAAGGGATAAAGGGATAATTAGGCCTCATTATCATGCAAGGCAGCCTCGGCTAAATTGGAATGTACAGGAGAGACGAAAGGCTGGAGGCCGTGCTTGCTGTGGCTGGAGACAGGCTTTGATGTCTGTAGGCGAGGTTGTGTTTCATTCAGCCATCCAACCAACCAAAACCACGCGGGCGGGGAGGAGCAACCCGAAACCTTCCAGATCCAGGCTGAAGGCAGACCTGGGCGAGCGAGCGCTGGGCCTGAGCTCCCAGAGTTGGTGTCTGGGTTCTTCTCTGCCTTCCCCATCGCAGACGAGCGAGCGTAACCAATTCTTACGTTCAGGGAGAACCTGGCTAAGCTACGGCAGACTTTTGTTTTGTCTTTTAATCTGCTGAGGGGAGGAAGGAAGAAAAATAGGCAATGGCTTCTGTGTGTCCCCGAGAGGCCCCAACTAGCGTCGCAGATGCTGCCAGAGCCCTGGGAGGCTGCGAGCTACCGCAGCGTTGACACTCAGTGATGGAGGGGAGAGAAGAAAGTAGGTTAATCTCCCAGAGAAGAGGTGGCAGGGTTTTTTTTTTTTTTTTTTATACACCTTTCACTCTTAATTGCTTCAGATCCAGAGCTGTGGAGCACGAGGAATCCCTCTTGTCCTCATCTCACCTCTGTCTAACATGCACAGTGAACCCGTTTCTTTACCCCCTTTTATTTATTTCTTAACCTTTTTTTTTTTTTGAGGAAAGTCTCAGTAAGTAGTTCTGGCTAGCCTGGAACTGAGTACATAGACCAGGCTGGCCCCGAATCAGTTATTTGACTGCCTCTGTCTGGGGGGTTGGGGGGGCAACCTCTGCCTTGTCTTTTGTTTGTATATTTTGAGACAGAAGCTCTTGTAGCCTAGGCTAGGCAATTGAGCCACATGGCTACACCAGTTTCCTTTTCTTTTGGGTCAGCAGGTCAATACACACCAGTAAAAAAAAAAAAAAAAAAAAAAAAAAAACACTTCAAAAACAGCTGCCAAGGGAAATGGCTCAGAGGTAAAGGCCAAGCCTGACCTTAGGTTTGATCCTAGGACATACCTGTAGGAAAGAATGGACTCTCACAAGCTGTTCTGGGATCTCCAAACACACACGTGCACACACATTTACATGGATAAATACATTAAAAAGAAAAAAGAGAGAGAGAAGACAAAAGTCTGGGATATCGCCTTTAACGGACAGCCCAGCCTTTGGGAGGATCAGGAATTTAAGGACATTATCCGCTGCAGCAAAAATTCCAGGCTGCCTTGGGATATTCGAAAGTCTATCCAAGAGAAAACGATAAAGCAGTGAACCATTCAGAAATGTAAAAAACAAAAACAAAAAATAAACCGGCAGAGTATGTTGTTCATCAGGTCGACCTAAGAGAGTTAAATCTTAGATTTAAGAGGTGAAGGTGGTACGGGAGTAGCAGGGAGTTCCAGGCCAGTAGGAGCCAGCTACTTGAGGACCAGCGTTAAACAAACAAAAAGGGTCTCCCTGTTGTTGCTGCTGCTGCTGGGGGCGGCGCTGCGGCGGAGGGTGCAGCAGCCGCAGCGTCTGCCCCGGGCGAGCCTTTTAATCCCAGCAGGAAGGAGGCAGAGGCAGGCTGATCCCTGGGAGTTTCAGGCCAACCTTGTGTAAAGGCTAGTTCCAGGATAGTCAAGGCTGCACAAAGAAACCCTGTCTCAGAAACACCAAGAGGGGGAGAAAAAAGGAAAGAAAAAGAAAAGGTTCCGTTTCCGGTACACGGCTGTTTGTTTTTTCTCCCCTGCTCCCTCATTTGACTCGCTGGATCCTCAGCATCCCGCTAGCTTTGTGTTTTCTGTATGAAGTGCTACTGAAGGCTTGGGCTTTGGAGGAAAAGCCTCGGGGTAGCTCAGGTGGAAGCCTCTGTCCCTCCTTCACCTTACTCCAGGAACTGGGTGAGAAGTGCATAGGTCTTGCAGGGAATGCACACGTCCCCTGTTTTCCTTAAACGTTGCTTGGTTTTTGGAGAAACTCTGTAATCTCTTCTCTGAAATTCCCTGAAATGACTCTAATAGTGTTCCCCCAGGAATTTAGGATAAACGGATTGCGTAACATTGAAATTGCCCTTCCGATAGCTTATTCTGCAGAAGTTTTGGGGGAACGGCACATGCCGTCTATCTCTGTGTGTGGTACGTTGCTGTTGTTCCTGGCTGGTAAGACTTTAAAGTCTCACTCTGCAGCCCAGACTAACCTTGAACTAAAAGCAATCCTCCTGCCTCAGATTCCCAAGTGTCGGGATTAAGATGTGGTGCATCACAGGAGTTTTGCTTGCACTCGCTTTACAGGGTGGAGGCACGGTGTGGGGGGAGGGGAAGAGCCCCAGCAGCTGTATGGCTTTTTTTTTTTTTTTTTTTTTTTTTGAAGTAATGAAATAGCATTCTCCAGAATTTCCAGTAAAACCCGTAAGATCGAGGCAGCTCATCCCCAAAATATGTGTGGGATGCTGGGAGCTCCCTGGATTTTCCAGGCAACCCCAACCCCCTCCCTACACCCCAAGGGGTGGGGGGGAACTCCCAGGAAAAAAAAAAAGCAGATGGATTGCATCTGAGCAAATCAAACTCCCCTGGGGCCGGAGCTCTGTGCTCTAAAGGCGAGCAGAGTGAATAGCCAGAAACCTACATTTGGTAAATTATTTATCTTATCTCTGGAACTCAGCAAAGCGTGGGGGACAGCGGCATCTGAAGAAGGATGCTGTCTGTGGGTCGGGACTCCAGCTGGAATTTGGACTTTTACTAGAAAAGGGAAAAGTTCAGAGACCAGTGGGGCCCGCGAAGCAATCTTTTTTTTTTTTTTTTTTTTAAAGTGGCCAAAGCAAAGCCAAGGAAAACTGACTTCAGAGTTCCGTGGAACAGGTCTGGTTCGTGTTTTGTCTAGCTGGCTTTGTGTCCCACCCGTATTAGGAGAACGCCAAAGCACACCAAACGGATAGATAATGAAGAGCCCAGACAACTCCATGCAGAACTCTATCCATCCTTCTTTGGAACGGACAGCCCAAAGGAAGCTACGGTGGTGTGATTTCAAGACTGAACTCGGTTTCCCGCGGGATCCCTGGGTCTCGCGCTCTTCCCAATGCTGGGCCACTATTTGGTACCAGTTTCTGCGCGCTGTGGTGCCATGCGCAGAAACTCACTGGCCTAGAATGCTGACTGGGGACTGGTTTCTGTAGGATCTATGCGCTTTCCTTTAGAATATCATAGAGATTGTGGGGCTTGGGGGCTCTGCTGGGGGTGTTGACAGAGAAATTAGCTTTCATAATGATGCTTTAAAAAAAAAAAGATTTATTTTATGTATGAGTACACTGTAGCTGTCTTCAGACTCACCAGAAGAGCGCATCGGATCCCATTACAGACGGTTGTGAGCCACCATGTGGGTGCTGGGAATTGAACTGAGGGCCTCTGGAAGAGCAGTCAGTGCTCTAACCACTGAGCAATCTCTCCAGCCCCCAATAATGTTCTTGATGAGTCAATGTTTTCATGGCTAGCCTGGAACTCACTATGTAGACCAGGCTGGCCTGGAATTCACAGGGAATCCACCTGCCTATGCCTCTAAAGTCCTGAGATTAAAGGACTAATTAATTAAAGATTAATTCATCCTGTCAGGCCCCTTACTCTTACAAACTAGTTCGCACTGTTTTGTTCATTTTAGTGTGTGTGTGTGTGTGTGTGCGTGTGTGTGTGTGTGTGTGTGCGTGTGTGTGTGTGTGTTTGTTACTTGTTTCGTTTTGTGGCTTTCATAGTTTTAAGCAGAAAATCTCTTCTCTCATCCAAGCAATGGTAACCTTAGCTTAGACAGAAATTGGTACCAGGGGTGGGGTGTTGTGTGGTGACAGTCTGACCTTATTGTCTTGGGGGGAATTGTAGAAGGACTTTGGGTTTGGGGGTGAGGAATGCTATCGAGTGTTCAAAGCTTGGTGAGCTATTCTGTGGGGGCTTGAATGTTGAGAAGTGGAGAGGCCCGGAAAGTTCCAGGGAGGAGTTTGAGAGACACTTCATGAATCTATTGGGGCCATTGTATATTTTGAATTAAGAATCTCTGGTTTTGGTCAACCAGAGCTAAAGATTCAGCTATGAGCCAGGCAGTGGTGGTCCATGCCTTTGATCCTAGCACTCCAGAGGCAGAGGTAGATGGATCTCTGTGAGTTCGAAGCTAACCTGGTCTACAAAGTGAGTTCAGGACAGCCAGGGCTACTACACAGAGAAATAGAGAAATCTTGTCTCAGAAAAATCACAGAGAGACAGAGAGAGAGACAGAGAGAGAGAGAGAGAGAGAGAGAGAGAGAGAGAGAGAGAGAGAGAGAGAAACAGAGAGACAGAGAAACAGAGATAGATAGATATTGATTTTGGGAATTTATAGACTGTATGTTTATGTTGTAATGTTGATATTAATGTGTGATCTTGGGGATAAACAGGAAAGAAAGTGTTTGTTTTTTTAGTATAAAATAATGCTTATTCAGGGCATGGGGAGGGGAGTTAAGAGGGTAGTAGGGGCAGAGAAAGTGATTGACAGGGGAGGACCTAGCCCATTGTGGGTGGTGCCATTCCCTGGACTGGTGGTCCTGGGTTCTGTAATAAAGCAGACCAAGCCAGGAAATTAGCAGTAAGCAGCACCCTCCATGGCCTCTGCATCAGCTCCTGCCTCCAGGTTCCTGCCCTGTGTGAGTTCCTGTCCTGACTTTCTTTGATGAACAGGGATGTGGAAGTGTAAGCCTAATAAACCCTTTCCTCCCCACGTTTTGGTCATGGTGTTCATCCTGGCAGTTATAACCCTGTCTCCCATTCTGTCTCTGGGTTTAGTATAGCCCAGGTCGGCCTCAAACTTGTTATGTAGCTGAAGATGACCTTGAACCCCTGATCCTCCTGCCTCCACCTTCAGAGTGCTGCGTGACAGACATGTGCCACCCACCCAGCTTACGTGGTACTGCGGTTGGAATGAGGGCTTCACTGGCTTCACGCATACTAGACAGTATTCTACCAACTGACCTATATCCCCCTGCCCCAAATAATTATCGGGACAGCTTCAAGTCTTTTCTTCTCTTCTGGCCGCACTGGGGAATTCCTACCTTGATACCCCTGGAATGTGAGTTTATGCCCCTTCGCTGCTTGACTTCTCTGTTTCTTTCTTTCTTTCTTTTTTTTTTTTCCGGAGCTGGGGACCGAACCCAGGGCCTTGCGCTTGCTAGGCAAGCGCTCTACCACTGAGCTAAATCCCCAACCCCTCTCTGTTTGTGAGCCTTAAGATGCACATGCGATACCTCCAGTGCCCTTTGAAGTCCCTTATCTTCGCTTAGGACAATTAAGACTGATTGCAATTCTTTTTGCTTTAGGCTTTTCCTTTTATTAAAAAGAAAAAAATTAAAAAAACAAACAAAACCCTGTCTCAAAAAATAAAATCGGAAAGTCAGCAGGCAAGCAAGCAAGCAAAGAGCCTGGTGGTGGTGGTGCACACCTTTAAAACCAGCACTCAGGAAGCGGACAGGGGCAGGTGGATCTGTGAGTTAAAGGCCAGACTGCTAACACAAACTCGGTTTTAAATTGGTAAAGTGTCTGCAATAGACGTGTGAGGAAATGAGGGGTTTTTGTTTGTTTGATTTTGACAGAGGATACTAAGTATCCTGCACTGTCCCGGAAACTCACTATGAAGACCAGACTGGTCTGGAACTCTCAGAGGTCCGCTGCCTCTGCCTTGAGTCTTGTGATTAAAGGCGTGTACTGCCATGCCTGGACCACCATGCCTAGCTGAGTCCCTAACCCACCCCCCACCCCATCCCCCACCCCCACCCCACCCCCCACCTCCCCACCCCCGGAGCTGAGGACCAACCCAGGGCCTTGCACTTGCTAGGCAAGCGCCTACCACTGAGCTAAATCCCCAACCCCATCCCTAAAACTTTTAATGCTTTGTTTTCAGAGGTCACTTGTAATTTTAGGCAGAGGGTGTCCCCTATAAACCCCTGACCCACGAGGCTCTAGTTGGATGCCTTGTACTCACTCAAATAAATGGCGTATTCCCTGCTTCTGAGCCCTGTTGGCAAAGGGCAGACCTGCTTCCTACATCATCCTGAGGTATAGCTAACTGCAGGCCTGGGAAGTTGCCAGGTCATGTGGGACAGGCAG
The DNA here is from genome assembly GCF_011064425.1 of Rattus rattus. Classification (NCBI taxonomy): domain Eukaryota; kingdom Metazoa; phylum Chordata; class Mammalia; order Rodentia; family Muridae; genus Rattus; species Rattus rattus. The sequence continues at coordinate 4,388,674 of NC_046171.1, read as the reverse complement.
CTGTCTACATGGTGTCATTTGATGGGTTTGAGGAAATCCCCCTGCTTAAAAATATCTTCCCCCATTGAGGGCTTTGGCACTTGCCCTAAATGTATCTCTTGCCGTGGTTTGCAAGGTGATTCGGAAAGACAGTTGTTACCCAAGTGTAGCCAGAGAGTCACACTAACTCGTTCTCAACAATGCTTCTTGCAGCCAAAGGAACTCGCCAGACCTCACCAGACAGGTCGAAGTGCCCGGGAGACAGTTCCTTTTAATTAGGGAACTGATCCTCCAGGGTCAGAAGTCTGGGGTGACAGCCACTCAGGGGAGGGACCATGAAGAGGACTCTAAGTTACCTTTTGACTGATCACAAGACCAGTCCAGATGGAAGGAGGGGGTGAGGGGGCATATAATTTCCAAGAGGATTCGAGTCGGCCCTGGTGACCTGTGAGGTCTTTAATCTCAGCACTCGGGAGACAGAGGCAGGAGGGTTTCTGTCTCTTTAAGTCAAGGCTAGCCTGGGCTACATAGTGAGTTCCAGGGTTATAGTGAGACCCTGTCTCAAAACATACAAACAAAAATAAAATACATGTAAATAGTAAGAGAGAATACTCACCACAGTGTCCTACACATTCTGAACAGGTGTCAGCGTGACAGCCAAAACCTCACTTGAGGGTGCCACGGCGAACAGGTTAATTACCAGGCTACGTCGCCATGTCCCGGGTGCCTGTTATGTACTTGGCAATTACAGAATTGTGTCTAGGAGGGAGGGAGCTATTATTAGCCTCAAATTACAGGCAAGGAAACTGAGTCTTCAGAGATGCTCAGCTTGCTCAACCTCCAAATGGCTGAGTCAGGATGGAGGTAAAACCAGAACCCATGGGAAGCCTGGAGCAGCGACCGCTCAGGGGCCGGACAGTCAACTGTGACTTAGCCCGAGTCATCTCAAAAGGGCCTTGTCCTGTCAGATCCTTGATGGGGCCTGGATCAGAGTCAGGTTTGGGTTTTGTTTTTGTTGTGTTTTTTCCCCCCAAGGCTTTGCATATGCTTGAGCAGGTAATCTACCTTTGAGTATAGAACATTCTCCCGTTTAAAAAAAGAGAAAGGTTGGGTTGGGGATTTGGCTCAGTGGTAGAGCGCTTGCCTAGCAAACGCAAGGCCCTGGGTTCGGTCCCCAGCTCCAAAAAAAAAAAAAAAAAAAAAAAAAAAAAAAAAAAAAAAAAAAAAAAAAAGAGAGAAAGGCGTTTTCAACTGGGTGGGCCATGGTGCTACACACCTTCCATCCCAGCATCCAGAAGCAGAGGCAGGTGGATCTCTGAGTTCAAGACTAGCCTGGTCGACAGAGCGAGTTCTAAGACAGCCAGGGCTATGCAGAGAAAGCCTGTTTCGAAGACACCAAATTTAAAAAAAAAAAAAAGCAAAACTCATAATTTATTTTGAGATAGGGTCTTACTGTGTAGCCATGGCTGGCCTGTAATTCACTATGTTGTCCTTGCTGACCTTGAAATCAGGAGAGATCTCTTCCTGCTTCTGCCTCCTCAGGGCTGGGATTAACAACATTTGCTATGACGCAGATTTAAAACTTAAAAAAAAAAAAGTGTGTGTGTATGCGTGTTATTTGTTTAGGTATCCTTGGAGGCCAGAGAAGGACATTAGATTCCCCGGAATTGGAATTAACAGATGAAAGCCACCAGGTGGTTGCTGGGACTAGAACCTGGGTCCTCTGGAAGAGCGGCAAGCGCTCTTCACCACTGAGGCATCCCCCTAGCCCTTCCTCCCTCTTTTATGTGAGTCTTGAGGCAGAGTCTCAATGTGTTACCTTGAATTTGAGATGCCCCAGCCTCAGCTTGTGGAAAAGTTGTCAAGGAAACTCTTAGCTTGCCGCACACCTTTAATCCCAGGCAGGCAGGAGCTCTGTGAGTTCGAGTCCAGCCTGGTCCTCATAGTAGTGGGTTGCAGAAACAGCTAGAGATACCTAGTGAGACCCTGTCTCAACTGCACCCCACCCCGAAAGGAACAGTTTGGCACACAGGAGAGAGCTAGAGTTCGTGTGCCCAGGCACACCCAAAAGATAAATGCACTTAAGTAAATCTATTTGAAGGAGTAACACAAGCGGGTGACCCCAGTATTTAGGAGGCTGAGGCAGGACGATTGTAAACTGAATGCCAGTTTGGCTGAGTTATGTAATTCAAGCCCTGTGTCAAAAGGCAAAAACCCAAACAAATAAAATGCAAAAAAAAACCACACACACACACACACACACACAAACACACACACACACACACACAAACCAAGCAGATGGTTGACCCTCTCTCTGTCCCTCTCAGTTTCTGATCCTGTGGGTCTGGAATGGCCCCCAAATTTGCATTTCTGACAGGTTCCAGGTGGCAGGGGCTCGGGAGGACCACACACTTTCAGGACCTTCCCCTAGTGGACCCTGTGACGGGGGCGAGGCAGGCAGGTGCACAGAGCAGAGAAAGGCAATTTTCCACATCTGTGCTGAGGAGAGGACTGGAAAGTCCCCACGCACCTGAAAATTCCCCAGAAAAAAGTTTTGGTTATCATAGCGTGCCGACTTGTAAACAGGTTACCGGAAAGTGGCTACACTGCCTCCATTATTCACTTACCCCTTAGCAAATAGAGCTCGCCCTTCCTACCGGTGGCGTCTCGGTGGGCACTGAAGCAGCCCGTGCCAGCAACCAAACTGGTTACAGCATCAGGGCCATAGAACTTCGACAAGTCACCTGTGTCTCTGTGACTTGGTGCTGCCAGTCATCTACACAGCAGAATGTGTGTGTGTGATGTTTCGCACACGCACGCGCCTGGGTGTGTGCACGTGCACGTGTGTGTGTGTATGCGTGCCCATGCACGCATCCACACACATCTTCCTGAAAGCATGGGTGGGAATAGGCCACAGCATAGCTCCCAGAGCCTATCATGTGCGGGGCACAATACTGTCTTTCTGTCTGTTATCTCACTTCCTGATTCTCTTGAATGGGCCCCTTCGCTGTCGATGATCCGAATGTGCTCTCTAACAGACAGTGACACCCCAGGAATAAATGATGGCTTGCGTCTAATTCACCTGTGGTCCTTGGGCAAGTTATGTCATTTTCTAGATATGCTAGCAATTAAGAGAATTAGAGAAAAATCTGCACATACGTGCCATATGGATCTACATGAATATGTATGCGGCATATGTGCCTCGGAAAAGGATTAATTAACGCACAGCTAATATTAGATAGCAGCTGGACACGGCCGTGTGTATACCTGTAATCCAATGACAATGACAGGGGAGGGTAAGGCAGGAGGGCTGCATGCAGCCGCTGGCTTTGAGTTCAGCCTGGTTGGTCTACACAGTGACTCCCAGGCCAGCCAAGAATTAAGGGGAGCCCTGTCTCAACGGCTCACCCTCCGAAAAGTTAGGTCTTATTTGGTGTGTTTGTTTGTTGGCGTGGTAAGACAGGGTCCCGTGTCGTTCAGGCTGTGGTTGACCTCCCTGTGTAGCCAGCGACAATCGTGACTCCTGATCGTCCTACCTCCACCCGGGATCACGCTTGCCTGGCGTAAGTATTATTAGATCACATCTCACGCCTACTTCTCTAGGCCTTTGCCTTAGGAAACTGGCCATCTTTTTATCCTCGTACTCGTAGTGATTTATTTTTAGTATTGGGGAAAGAATCCAGGGCCTCCGGAACTGTTATGCAAGAGGTCTCTGCCGGGGTTGGGGATTTAGCTCAGTGGTAGAGCACTTGCCTAGGAAGCGCAAGGCCCTGGGTTCAGTCCCCAGCTCCAAAAAAAAAAAGTAAGAGGTCTCTGCCACAGAGATAAATCCCCCAGCCTGGAAATCAATCCAAACACCTCTCTCTCTCTCTCTCTCTCTCTCTCTCTCTCTCTCTCTCTCTCTCTCTCTGGTTTGTAGAGCAGGCTGCCACTGAACTCAGAGAGATCCACCTGCCTCTGCCTCCTGAGATCAAAAGGAGAGTCGCTCACTTTTGGGGCAAGTTCTTTTTTTTTTTTTTTTTTTTTTTTTTTTTTAAAGATTCATTTATTATACATAAGTACACTGTAGCTGTCTTCAGACACACCAGAAGAGGGCATCGGATCTCATTTACAGATGGTTGTGAGCCACCATGTGGTTGCTGGGAATTGAACTCAGGACCTCTGGAAGAGCAGTTGGTGCTCTTAACCATTGAGCCATCTCTCCAGCCCCGCAAGTTCCTTCTTGAAGATGACAAAATCTGCATCAAAACATTTTCGGAGGCAGGAAGTGAACTAGGCGAGATCTCTCACCCAGCCCTGAAATCTGCTTGTTTTAGTTTACTTTTTTTTTTCTTTTCTTTTTTGGTGAGAGTGTGTCAATGTGGCCGCAAATCCTTTTTCATTCTTCCAAGTACCAGGTTAGAGGCAGCCTGGCCACCTCCGCTTTGCCGTTTGTAATTTTATGAGACTGATTAGCAGCGGCGTTTTTTGCACCAACGAGGTAGGTATGGAGTCTGTGTTGTGGAAAAGCAAACAGCCATCTGTCTTTTCATTGTGATTTATCAGGACAGAGGGAGAGGCAAGGAACAACCACGTTATCTGGTGTGTGTCACCTCAGGTTGGGATTTGATTCTTTTTTAAGAGCTGGCAACATAGTTCAGCGGATAAAAGTCCCTACCACCACCCCTGGCGACCTGAGCCCAGTCCCCAGGACCTATATGGTAGAAGGGGAGAATCCACCTTCTGCAAGCTGTCCTTTGACCTTTATGCATAGACTGTAGAGCGAGGAGAGCATCTGTGCTGCCCACACGGGCCCTACATACATGAAGTCATGCCTTGGACCTGCCTCAGCCTTCCAAATAGCCGCTAATAGGTGTGTGTCACCTATAGTGATACTCCCTGTTTTTTTTTCCTATTTACTACTAATTGGTTATTCATACTTAAATACATGTGCCTATGTGTGAAACAGGTACGCACGCATGCACCTACATGTGGAGGTCAGAGGTTGATAGGAGGTATCTTCTCTCTCATTTTTTCACCTAACACACACACACACACTCACACACACCCCTCAGTGCTGGAATTATAAGCCTCTAAAGCCTGCGCCCAGCTTTTATGTGAATACTTGGGGGTACAGAACTCAGGCTCCCATTCTTGCTTCGACACCCCTTTGCCAACTGAGTCATCTCCCCCGGCCCCTATTTTTATTTTTTGAGACCTATTTTCCAGACTGGCCTCAACATCAAGATCTTCTAGGGTCAACATCCTGGGTTCTAGAATTACAGACGTGGGCATCCCATATCTGGCTTGAATAATGTGACCGTTTAAATAGCAAATGTGGGCTGGGTGGTAGGGCACACCTTTAATCCGAGTAGTTGAGAGGTAGAGGCAAGTGGAGTTTGTGAGCATGAGGCCAGCCTGGTCTACAGAGCCAGTTTCAGGACAGACAAGGCTACACAGAGAAACCGAGTTTCCATGAACAAAAGAAAAACAGTAAATGTGCCCATAGTCTCAGGCCTTTGAAGTTGATTGGCTGTTGATGATTATATTGGGAGGGTGTGTCACTGGAGGTGGGCTTTGAACTCCTGAAGATTCACAGAATCCCTCAGCTGTTCCTACCTACTGCCTGAACTCCAACATCACAGACTCTAACCCTAAGCAACCATAAGCCCGGATAAATCCTTCCTTCTGTAAATTACCATTGTCAGGGTGTCTTATCACAGCAATAGAAAAAGAACTATCAGGCTGGAGAGATGGCTCAGTGGTTAGAGCACTGACCGCTCTTCCAGAGGTCCTGAGTTCAATTCCCAGCAACCACATGATGGCTCACAACCATCTGTAATGGGATCTGATGCTCTCTTCTGGTGTGTCTGAAGACGGACTCATATAAATAAAATGAATAAATAGACCTTAAAAAAAAGAAAAGAAAAAAGAACTATCATTAACTATTATAAATAATCTTATCTTCCCCCAACCCCGGGTGCCTAGAGGTTGAACCCAGGACCCACTACATACCCACTACATATGAGACACATGCTTTTATCAGTCAGCCACATCTCCAGCCCTAATTTGATTGACTGACTGATTGGTTGATTAAGGTGCTGGGTGTGAAACCCAGAGCCGTAAGCCTGCCAGGCAAGCGCTCTGTCACGTAGCTACTGTCGCTACGCTGACTGTCCTTACAGATGGGGTGGCTCAGATGGTGTCATATGACCACTACAAATAATCGTTGCGGGTTTTAAAACAAGTGGCTGAAGTGAAAAAAAACAACAAAAAAAAAACAAAACAGAGAGGAGGAAGATCAGGTGGCCTCTTCTTGAAAGAGACAGGATGAACTCAGGACCGGCGGTTTGCCAGCTCAGCTCCCACTCAGAAGGATGATTTCAGGTGTGACTCTGACCCATATAGGTTGACCTCCTCACCTAGTGAGCGGGTGTCTCTTTCCGTCATTACTGTTTGGCTCAGGCTGCCCCACAAACCCCCTCCGTCCCCCCCCGTTCCTCCTGCTTCAGCCTCGGTGACGGCTGGGATCACAAGCATGTGTCACCTGCCACCGGGCCCCACTCAAGTGGCTCCTTCGTAAAGGGGCACCGTTGGATGCCTAGACAAGGCAAGGTGATATCAGCGTGTGGGCAGCGCAACTCGCTAAGTTCCTGGGATCAGCCAGCTTGGTATTCAGACACTTGGTCACTCTCACTTCCGGGTACCTGCCGTACATTGCTGAGGTCTGTAATCTCTGGACACTCAGCGGGCAGAGGCAGGTGGATGACACCTGAAGTCTGAAGGCTTCGAATCCCATCTCAAAAGTGGAACAAGTCCAGGACTTCGGTCTAAGTCCACGTTTAGTAACAAAAAGGAAGATTGGGGCCGGGGAGATGGCTCAGTGGTTAAGAGCACTGACTGCTCTTCCAGAGGACCCAGGTTTGATTCTCGGCGACCACACGGTGGCTCACAACTGTACTTCAGCTCCAGTCTCAGAGGACCCCATGCCCTCCTCTGGTCTCCACAGGGACCAGGCACACATGTGGTATCGAGACGTGCGTGGAGACAAAGCACGCAGACACAGAAATGAAGTTAAATGGAGCTGGACCCAGTGAAGAGATTGAAGCAGATAAGATTTCCTTTAAGGGGGGGTTGGGGATTTAGCTCAGTGGTAGAGCGCTTGCCTAGGAAGCGCAAGGCCCTGGGTTCGGGTCCCCAGCTCAAAAAAAAAAAAAAGAACCAAAAAAAAAAAAAAAAAGAAAAGAAAAGAAAAAGGGGTTGGGGATTTGGCTCAGTGGTAAAGCGCTTGCCTAGGAAGCGCAAGGTCCTGGGTTCGGTCCCAGCCCGGGGGGGGGGGGAAGATTTCTATTCCCAAGGTGGAGTGAGTTTCCAGCCACCCTGGGCTACAGTTAGATCCTGTGGAAACAAATCTAAACCAAAACCAAACCAACAGAAACAATAGCAACCAGTATAGATAGAAGAGGAAGCAAGACAGCTACAGTTGTACTTCAGAGCTTGAGCCTGGAGAACCACGAGGTCTGTATCAGCCTGAGCTATGCAGCAAGGTACCGTCTTATTGCCTTAGTTAGGGTTTTACTGCTTTGAACAGACATTAGGACCAAGGCAACTCTTACAAGGACAACATTTAGTCGGGGCTGCCTTACAGGTTCAGAGGTTCAGTCCATTATCATCAAGGTGGGAGCATGGCAGCATCCAGGCAGGCATGGTGCAGGAGGAGCTGAGAGTTCTACATCTTCATCTGAAGGCTGCTAGGAGAATACTGACTTCCAGGCAACAAGGATGAGGGTCTTAAAGCCCACCCCCACAGTGACACACCTCCTCCAACAAGGCCACACCTCCTCCAACAAGGCCACACCCACTCTGACAAGGCCACACCCACTCTGACAAGGCCACATCCCCAAATAATGCCACTCCTTGGGCTAAGCATATTCAAACCATGACACTTAAAAACAAACAAGCAAGCAAACAAACAAAAACCTCAAAAACCTGCAAGCACAGCACCACAATCCCAGTCAGAGGGTTGAGGCAGAAGGATCACAATTTCAAGTGTATCTACGGATTGAGTTCAAGGACAGCCTGGGCAGCTTCGCAAGTCCCTGTCTCCGAGAGTGAAAGAATTTCAGGAGATGCAGTTCAGCAACAAAGCAGTTGCGTAGTAAGTATGCCGGAAGGCCCAGATTCACGCAGTCCTCACTACTGTAAGGGACATCAAAACAAAGGTAAAATGCAAAATGGTTAAGAGCAGGTGAGCCGGCTCACCAGGTACGGGGCTTGCTGTCAGGTGTGGAGAACCGAGTTCTATTCCCGGACTCAGCGTGTGGAAGGAGAGAACTGATTCCTGCAAGTTGGTCTCTGGCTCCGTCACACATCGGACTCGAATCCCACGCGCTGACGTATTGTTAAAGGGTTAGCATTCGTGCACGCGGGTGACTGAGTTTATAGCCGACGTGGTGTGTGGATGAACCACCTGGGAGCCAGAAAAAGATGATTTTGGATTCCCCTAGAAGTAAGGTTACAGGTGATTTTGTGTATTGCTCACAAAAGACTTATGCCGGGTTGGGATTTAGCTCAGTGGTAGAGCGCTGCCTAGGAAGCGCAAGGCCCTGGGTTCGGGTCCCCAGCTCAAAAAAAAAAAAAAAAAAAAAAAAAAAAAAAGACGTATGCCACCACCACCTACTTAAAATTTTTTTTTCTTTAATTACCAAAAAAAGCAAAGGGGGTTGGAGAAATGGCTTAGCGGTTAAGAACACTGGCTACTCTTCCAGAGGTCCTGAGTTCAATTCCCAGCAACCACATGGTGGCTCACAACCATCTGTAATGGGATCTGATGTGACTGAAGACATTAACAATGTACTCACATACATGAAATAAATAAATCTTTAGGGGGATAAAAAAGAGCACACACTACTCTCTTCAAGAACAGAGGTTGATTCTTGGCACTCATCCAAAGGTTCACGGCCAGCAAACTCTAGCTCCAGGAAATAAAGTGCCCTCTTCTGGCCTTTGAAGGCAATTCTATTAAAGTGTACACACACACACACACACACACACACACACACACACACACACACACACACACACACACACCATATAACCCAAAGCATCTTCTGTTTTCTTCTGTTTGTCTGTTGACTTATTTGAGACAGGGTCTCTCTATATAACCCTCCATGACTGTGGCTGTCCTGGACTCATTATATGAGTGAGGCTGGCCTCGAACTCACAGACATCTGCTTGCCTCTGCCTCCTGAGTGGTGTGATTAAACGTGTGTGCTACCCTGCCTACATCCCTCCTGGTTTTAACCATTCCTTTCTACCTTTTACATATCCACAATTTAAGATCTATTTTTTTTTTTTAAATAAAAGGTGGGTGTGGTGGTGAATTTGTGGAGGTTCAAGGCCAGGCAGATCTACCCGATGAGTCCCTGTCTCAAAACAAAGCAAAAAACAAAGCCGAAATAAGATCCACATCCACGTGGCGCCTTCCTTAGACCTCTCCACTTTCTTTGAACCTTCGTAATAGAGTCCAAAGGTAAGCATAGAATGGCTTTTTGTTGTCTGTTTGTTTGGTGTTTTGAGACAGAGTTTCTCTATGTAACAACTCCCGGCTGCCCTGGAATTCGTTTTGTAGCTCACGCTGGCCTTATATTCTCCACCTTAACCTCCAAGTCCCTCTGCTGAGTCATCCTGCTGGCCCACCGCTTCCAGGTTCCGTGTACTTGGGATCAAACCCAGGTCTTGAAACCTGCTAGGGCTCTAACAACTGACCTACGGCCCCCATCCTCACCTTTCTTTTTAAGAGATTTAGTGATTTTGTTTTCTTTCATTTACTTGCTCTGGGGACCAGGACTTCCCCCTAACCAGGAATTCATAGAGATCTGCCAGCCTCTGACTCCTCAGGGCTGCTAAGCATAAAACATGTGCTACTGTGTCCTGTTAATTATGTGTATGCGAGTTCACTTACACACGTCACCTCGGAAACCAGGAGAGGGTATTGGATCCCCTAAAAATGGAGTTACAGGTAGGTACAAACTACATTGTGGGTGCTGGGAATTGAACCCAGGTCCTCTGAGAGAGGTGGAGCGTCTCTCCAGCTCCGCCCCCATCTTTTTTTTTTTTTTTTTTTGACACAGGGGCTCATGTAGTCCCAGCTGATGGTCTTGAACTCTCGATCCTCGTGCCTCCACCTTCCAAGTCCTGGGTAATTACAGACAGTGAATCATCCTGTGGCTGCCAGGAGCAAGGCATGAGCTCTCGGCAAGAGCCGCCTGTGTTTTTTTAACAGCTGAGACGTTTCTCTAAGCCCCAGAAAATTTATTTCAGTTAATTTTAGCTATTTATTCTTGAGGCATGTTCTCACTCTACCATCCTCTCTGGCATGGAACTTCCAGGCTGGCCTTGAAATCGGAGAGATGCACCTGCCTCTGCCTCCCAAGGGCTGGGATTAAAGGGGAGTGTCCCGGCAGCCAGCCTAGGATAATTACTTTGTGAGAGAGAAATAAAAGCATACAGACACTAATTGCTGTCTACTGGGTTAGTTGAAAAAATCTTCACAGGAAAAAGACAAAAGCCCAGCAGGCTGGTTCGCCTGAGCTCAGTGGTTGCTATGTAAACCTTTCCTAATCCAAGGCCCTGCATAAGATCCCCTGGCATTGCAAAACAAAAGTACTTTAAAACCAGTGGGGTACCTGGCTTCAGAGGAGGAGCAAATCTTTCTTTAGAGCATTTGGGAAGCAGAGGCAGGCAGGTCTCTGAGTTCGAGGCCAGCCTGGTCTACTGAGTGAGTTCCAGGATAGCCAACATGACACTGAGATACCCTGTCTCAGAAAGAAAAGGCATGTTTTTGGTCTGGCTATCGCTTCAGACTTCCTCCTACACCTCAGCGATTACAGGCATTGCTGGACAACCTTTGACATTTTGATCAGTGTTCAATTTAGCGATAACAGTACTCTTTACCCAGCTCTGCCGGCACATGTATGGCTTTTGTCTTCCCCAGACCATTCGTTATTTAATCATTAGGGTAATTTTCCCAACTCTTCCTTAGAGTCTTTTTCGTCCCCTCCATGCCCCCTCACCCCCAGTTGATTGTGTAGACTAGGCTGACCTGGAGCACACCGTTGGTCAACCTCAGCGCCAGAGTGCTGGGATTACACGGGAGTGTCACCACACCCAGCTAGTAGTGAGTGATTCACTATCTGTTTGGATTCCCCACACACACACACACACAGTTTTTTTAAAAATATATATATTTTATTTTAAATTATGTGTATGTGTAGGTATGCATGTCTGTATGTCTGTGCGTGCGTGAGGGTGTGTGTGTGTGTGTGTGTGTGTATGTGTACAGGTTCACGAGAGGGCAGGTGACTGAAGGGTCCAGAACAGGACATAGGATCAATCCCACGGGAGCTGGAGTTACAGGGGTTTGTGAGTCACTAGACTTGGGTTCTGGGAACTGAACTCAGGTCCACTGCAAGAGCAGTAAGGACTAGTAACAGCTTAGCCACCATCTCTTCACCCCCATTGATTGATTGATTGAGAGGAAGAGAATGAGAGAATGGGGTGGGGGAGTGAGGGAACAATCGAGAAGGAGAGAAGGAGAGAGAGAGTCGGGACCACTTGGGGATTTATGGTTCCTGGGGACCAAACTCTGCTTGGCAGCACCTTTTTGCACCTCTCAGTTTCCTTACCCAACATGTTTACCTTTGGACCCTTCCAGGTATAAGAACCTTCCAGCATCAGCTCCCGAGAACTGTCCTCTGACCTCCACACACCCACTGCGATGTGCACCCATCCCTCCCTGCCCTGCTCGAGTGGAATTGCAATAAAAGGACAGGCCAACGCTCTCTTTGCAAGGTGCTGGCCGTCATAATGGCCATCACCATGGCCACGGTTACAGTGTCATAGCTAGGAGTGGCTTTGTGCTGGGTCTGAGCTTAGGCACGCAGGCTTTGCTTCTCCCAGCGAGGAGGTAGGTGAAGCTGTCTGCACCTTAGGAAGAAAGGCTAAGTAACTTGGCCACTTTCATAGCCACCCAGTAGTTCTACGAATCGAAAGTTTCCTCAATGGGATCTCTTGGTTTAATCTTTCCTCACCTTTGACCTTATTTTTTCCCGCGCCCACATAAATACCCTGGGTTTTCTGTTTGTCTTTTGTTGGTTTGTTTTCCCTGTTGGGGGCATGAACCCCAGGGTTGCAAGATGACTACTTGATCACTGGGCCACATACATTCTCGGCCATAACACTTTTCTTTTTGAGACAGGGTCTCGGTTACGCCACCGTCTGACTTCACTACTCAGCTCAGCCCGGCAATCCTCCTGTCTTAGTACTTCCGAGTACCGGAATTACAAGTATGACCCACTCTACCAGGTTCACACGAATTGATTTTAAGCGTGATCCTTACCTTGGATCATACTCTCTCTTCCATCAGTAACTGTTGGATAGAAGCTGGTCCTGCTTGCCGTGTACGAAAGTGGGAAGGCAGGAAGCCAAGAGACCCACGAATTTGAGAACTGTCCCGTCTTTGGAATGCGCAGTGAGATTGTATATTAATTAGGAAAAGGAAAATGAAGTGGGTAGGTGGGATAAATAAATGAAGAGATAGCGTATGTACAGGTAGTCTTTTGTTGTTTGAAGACAAGATCTTTTGGGTCTCCGACTGACTTTGAAGTTTTGATCCTTCTGCCTCTGCCTCCTTTGTCCTGGGATCACGGGCACGCCCAAGGTACCATTCATGTAGTGCTGGGAATCGAACCCAGGATTTTGTCTGGCAAGCAAATACTCTACCCACTAAACAGCATCCTCTGACCAGAAAGATTTTTTTTTCCTTTGTAATAACCCCACATGACTGTCAGATGGGTGGAGGAGGGACAGTGAATGAAGACTTGGGAGTTTGTCCAGCAACAATGTGCAAATACGACGTGTTCCTCGTTCAGAACGCAAGGCTCTGGATAAGAGGAGAGAGGTCTGGCGCCTGGCGCGTAGCTCAGGGGCAGGGTGCACGTGTAGGACTCTGGATTTATTTCCCAACATCAAACACATTCCGAGAAGAGGACAGGGCCCTTTGGACAGGTGGACTTGGTTTTCAGAGTCACAAAGCCCGGAATGTGCTGGGAGATTGAAAACAAGTGGAAATAGTCTTGTTTAGACAGAGCTGAGGACCTGATGGGACTGGAGGTGCACTGGTGTTTTAAAAGTAATTTATTGGGGTTGGGGATTTAGCTCAGTGGTAGAGCGCTTGCCTAGGAAGCGCAAGGCCCTGGGTTCGATCCCCAGCTCTGAAAAAAAGAACTAAAAAAAAAAAAAAAAAAAAAAAGTAATTTATTTATAGACAGATTTTTCTCTATGTAGACAAGGCTGGCCTGGACCAGAATGCTGGATCCCATTCCAGGCATACCTGTTTTCTGATGCCCTGTTCAATGCCAGTGTCACAGGAGTTTAAAGGAAAGCTCTGAACCCTTAGGAGCAGAATTTGGGTCATTCCCCGGCCTGTCGTATGACCCTGTGTCATCCCACTTACGATTCATTTTCCTATCTGCAAAAAAGGAAGTAACTCTTGTTCCCCTGGGTTTTTCTCCTTTCGTCATCAGAAATGAATGAGCTGGGCCACAGAACAAAAACAAAAGGGAAATATGTAATGTTTTGTTACGGAGTCTCTGGGCATCTTTATAAGCACCACGGAAAACTTGTAAAGGAAGCCTTTAAACACGTTAATGACTACATCTGTAACAGGCTCTGTAACAGGCTCCACAGTCTGCTCCTTTCAAGATCTCTCGGACCCCCCCCAAAAAAAGCAAAAATAACGAAAATAGGGTGTAGCTGGCTTTCAATGACTCCCTGCCACTAGCATCTCAGTGTATGGGTTACACAGAATGAGAGTCTCCCAATTTCACACGTCGTTATCAACTCTCCCTGAAGTTTAAAAGGACAAAAGACGTGGTATTTCCACGTGCACGTGGGGCCTTTCCTTTGAGACAAGGCTCCGGTCCCGGGCCAATAATAGCTGGTATCGCCTGACTGCTAATACCAAGCTGATGAGAAAGAAGGTGACTACCGGAGCAACCTCTGATTAAACCCAGCGGCACCCTCCCACCCTCGCCCGCGATCAGGAATTTTCCTGCTCCTCCCGCCCTCTCGGAAGGGGCTGAGGCAGCATCTGGCACGAGAGAGCTAACATTTGTGTCGTGATTTTCTCTCTCCCAGGCACTCGGACACGGATCCTTTCTGAGGGGATCAGAACCTTCTGGTATCTTCTGATTTTCTTTTGCGTTTTCTAAATTGAGAATCTTTGTCACCCGCTCCTCGCAGCCCAGGTCCCCCCCTCCCCAACTCCCCTCGCAGGCCTGTGACTCCCTCGGTGTGCAAACGCCGGTGACTCACGTCTTGCACAGCCCTTCGCCCCCCGAAACACAATCGCCACCCCCGGGATCTAGCCCACAGTGCATCGTCAACCCGCCCCAGCAGCCTTGGAGGTCTCCGGGCTGAGTCACACCAGAGGACCACCCTGGTCGGCATCCACACACACGCGGTCCCCCTGCTCATGGCCTCCGCGCCGGCCACACCAACGCCCTTCCATTCCTCACAACTTGCTACGCTCCAGCTCCAACCCTCGACCCCCCTCCACACCCCAAATCTCCGGGAAACGCAGAGCCCGCGGAGCTGGCCTCGGGCGGCCTTTGATGGCTTTGTTATTGTTTGGGTTTGAATCGATACGCCCCTCCCCATCCTTCCTCCCCCGGCCGCGCGCGCCACCCAGCTCCCCGCCTCCCTGCACGCCCAGCGCCCCTCCCCCTCCGTTTTGGCGCCTTTTCCTTCCCGCCACGTCGTGGCGGCGTTAGCGACCATTCTGACCGCGAGGCGCGGGGCGGGGCCCGGAACGCCTTATGCAGATCAGGCCGCTTCTGGTTGGCTGCCGCCGCGCCCGGGGGCGGGGCCGAGGCCGAGGGGTGTAGCTGCGAGGGGCGGAGCGGAGGAGCGGCCCTGGTCCCGCGCCGCCTCCCGCCCCCTCCGCCCTCCGCCGCCGCGCCAGCCCGGCTCCCCACCTCGGCCTCCCGGAGAGGCCCCGCCCCGTCCCCGCCCGCCGCGCGCGCCCTCCCCAGCGGCGCGCTCCGCCCCTTTACTCCTGGCGGCGGGGCGAGCCGGGCGTCTGCAGCAGCGGCCGTGGCGGCGGAGGAGGCTGGAGGGGAGTCGGCAGCGCCGGCGGCGGGATCACCAGTAGCAGCAGCAGAAGCAGCAGCAGCAGCAGCAGCAGTCACAGTCAGCAGCAGCCCTGGGTCCCGCGGCGCCTCTCGCCCCGCCGCCTTCCGCACTGCCTGACCCGGCCGGCGAGCCCTCCTGCCGCCAGCCCCGCCAGCGCCCTCAGTCGTCCTCCGACTCGCCCTCGGCCTTGCGCGCCAGCCGCAGCCCGAGCCGCAACACCACCCGCAGTCTGAGTCCGGGCCGTCGGCTCAGCCCCAGCTCGCTCCGCCGCCGCTGCTGCTCGTCCCGGCACCGGCGCCGCACCGACACCCTGGAGGTGGGGATGCTCCTGTCCAAGATCAACTCCCTGGCCCACCTGCGCGCAGCGCCTTGCAACGACCTGCACGCCAACAAGCTGGCGCCGGGTGAGTGTCCCCACCCCACCCCGAGCGCGCGGGTCGTTGGGGGGGGACCCCCGCGTGGGCCGCGCGCGCTTAGTGTCCGGTGCCTCTCTCCCAGGCAAAGAGAAGGAGCCCCTGGAGTCGCAGTACCAGGTGGGCCCGCTGTTGGGCAGCGGTGGCTTCGGCTCGGTCTACTCGGGCATCCGCGTCGCCGACAACTTGCCGGTGAGTGGGCAACCCCGCCTTGGGGAGGGCGCGCGGAGGGATGCTTTGAGCTGGAGGGTCTGATGGAGACTCGGGGGGTCTGTCTCTTCCTCCAGGTGGCCATCAAGCACGTGGAGAAGGACCGGATTTCCGATTGGGGGGAACTGGTGAGTGAGCCAGAGCCCGAGACCCTCGCACGAGTGGGTGGGTGGTGACGGGCGTGCCGGAACCGGCGCGCTAACCCTCGCCCTCATTCACCCTTGCAGCCCAACGGCACCCGAGTGCCCATGGAAGTGGTCCTGCTGAAGAAGGTGAGCTCGGGCTTCTCGGGCGTCATTAGACTTCTGGACTGGTTCGAGAGGCCCGATAGTTTCGTGCTGATCCTGGAGAGGCCCGAACCCGTACAAGACCTCTTCGACTTCATCACGGAGCGAGGAGCCCTCCAGGAGGAGCTGGCCCGAAGCTTCTTCTGGCAGGTGCTGGAGGCCGTGCGGCATTGCCACAACTGCGGGGTTCTCCACCGCGACATCAAGGACGAGAACATCTTAATCGACCTGAACCGCGGCGAACTCAAACTCATCGACTTCGGGTCGGGGGCGCTGCTCAAGGACACAGTCTACACGGACTTTGACGGTGAGCCAGGCCCCGGGGAGGGAGCTCTGCCCAAGGTGCCGGCCTGGAAGCCTCCGGCGGCCTCGGCTCCGGCCCTTTGTAAAGGTCATTGGGCCGCCTGGCTCAGAGCTGGCAGGGGTGGGGCAGAGGCGAGCTTCCCGGCATAGCACAGCCGGGGATTTCAAGCTGGTTGAAAACCTGCAACAAGCATTTCTGGCGTGATTGGTTTTTTTGTTGTTGTTGTTGCTGCTGCTGCTGCTGCTGTTTGCTTGTTTTTCTTTTTAGTAGGAATTTAGTAAATTCCATGCTTTCCCCGTGAATAAGAGGTCGTGGGCAATCCGGCTGTAGCCCAGATTTCTAAAGTATGACCCACTTTTCTCGCCAGTAGGAGGTGGAGCTGGTGGTGGCGGGAGACTTTAGTGCCGGGTTCTTTTTGTTTGTTTGTAGTTTGTTTTGTTTTTGTGTGGGAGTTTTAAGGTAGTTCGTAGAACTGCCGGGTTTTGTTTTGTTTTGTTTTTGAGGGCAAAGGACTAAGAGCCGCGGTTCACTCCACTCGGGGGTATTGTGGGGTGATGAGGCCTGGGATGAATGTTGTGAAATTAGATCTGTTGCTGGTTTGAAAATTAGTTGGGTGTCTCCTCAGGGAGGCTGAAAACCTATCTATCCTAGGGAGGGGCTTGGATCGCGTTCTTTCAGAAAAGGAGGGGAGGGAATTGTAGATCAAAGCACGAGGGTGGGTCATGATCTGAGCGGCTCACCCCAACAAACTACGTCCTTTCAAAACTTGTGACTCTGGCTTGTGGTTTGAATTTCTTTGGAGGATGCTGGGCTGGGCTGCATTTTTTGTATTTAACAGTTAATGGCTGGCTGAGTCCTCCCCTGTGTTTTCCTCCCCTGGGCAAGCCTTTACTGCCCCCTGTTGGGCACCTTGAGGTTAGCGCCTTTTTTTTCTTTTTTTTTTTTTTTTACTACCCAAAGTTTGTAAACAGGAATCACGTGGTCTGAAACCAGCCCTGCAACTGTACCTTTCCAGTCTGGGGAGGAAAGAGTGTAGGTGTCCGGGGCCTAAAACCCAGAGGAGAGTTTCCAAAGCACACCCTGACTTCAGTGTTGTGTATAAGGGTCCTTAACTGGCCCGTTCTAGATGAGACTAATCTGGCAAGGTCCTTGGGGTCGTTGTAGTTCAAGGTTATCCCGCTGAGTGACTAGGGCCTCCACGCTTCAGCTTTTCGCTGGCTGTTTTTTGGGCCAGTGTGTAAAGGATTTGGGTTTAGGGTTTGGGCTCCTGGATAGTACCATATCACTTGTCTGGACCAAAGAGGCAGAGATGGAGTGTAAATAATGTGTATGATTGTTTTAAAGTTCAAAGTATGCCTTCTGAGATCTGGGATTCAAGGCATGTGCTGCCCAATCCAAGCCAGGCACTGCCTTTAAGAAGTATTTTAAAGCCTGGTAGTGGTGGTGGTTCACGCCTTTAGTCTCAGCACTGGGAGAGGTAGGCAGATCTCAAGGGCAGCCTGGCCTACAGAGTGAGTCCCAGGACAGTCAAGGCTACACAGAGAAACTCTGTCCCGAGGAAAAAAATCTTTAAAGAAGGGCTCTGGGCTCCAACCGTTTGCTTTGTTTATTTTTGCTAATGCCAGCTTCTTTCTATTCCCTCTGCTGGTAGGAACCCGAGTGTACAGTCCTCCAGAGTGGATTCGCTACCATCGCTACCACGGCAGGTCGGCTGCTGTCTGGTCCCTGGGGATCCTGCTCTATGACATGGTCTGCGGAGATATTCCATTTGAGCACGACGAAGAGATCATCAAGGGCCAAGTGTACTTCAGGCAAAGGGTCTCTTCAGGTAACTTCCCTTGCCTCCCCCCGCGGCCCCCCCCTTCCATTTAGGGTTGGTATATTTGAAAGGCTGGTTTGGGGATTACAAGAGAGAGTATGGGGGTGCTATTCCTACCCACTTCTAATTTTTATTTTCTTATGGGGAGAGTAGGGCTTTAACCTGCCTCTGAGCCCCAGACTACTGGGGTTAGAGTTATTCCTGTTGGCCTCAGAATCCCATCCGGGCCTTTTTTTTTTTTTTCCTTTCATTTTTTATTTCATCTCAAATTGGAATAAGTTTTATACACATCCGGCCCCAAACTCCCAGACCCTGTAAAGTTTTAAGTCTCTAAACGGAAGTTTAAAAAAAAAAAATCAAGGTCTATTGAAGCCTTCTCCCCTTAAGGCAACGACTCTCTAAGTACTGTGGTCCCGGTGACCTCATTCTGGGTAGTGTCAGAGTAAGTCAGTAAGCATAAGAATTGAATCGCCTCATCTTGTTCAGTGATGGCTCATCAAAACCCTTGTCATCCTTCCTATTTCTGGTGAGTGGGTGTCGTGGGAAAGGCCAGCTATTGAAGTCTGAAACCACAGGTTTAAGAGGGGAGGCACGTTTTTTTTAACTGAAAGACTGCTGGAGGCTTTCGTGTTCTTTCCCATCTGACAGCGTTAGGTATAAAAAGTACGTACCTCTTTTTAAAAAAAAAAAAACGCAGACTTGTGGGTCTCGGGGAAGAAGACCTTTGTGTTACAAAAACAAGTTGAGTCATCTTTTAACCTCCCGTCTGCTCCGACTTCTGCAGAATGTCAACATCTTATTAGATGGTGCCTGTCCCTGAGACCATCGGACCGGCCCTCCTTTGAAGAAATCCAGAACCATCCGTGGATGCAGGATGTTCTCCTGCCCCAGGCCACCGCCGAGATTCATCTGCACAGCCTGTCACCGTCACCCAGCAAATAGCAGCCATTCTGTCAGACCCTCCAGGGAGGAGAGAGCTTGTCTGCTGGCCTCCAACAGGACCCTGCTCTACGATGCAGGGACAGAAATGACAACTCATTCCAGGCTTCGGGGGTCCCTGGAGCAACCTCCCTCAAGGAGAAGAGACTACTTCACTCGTCCTGGACCCCGCTTTGCCCCTCACAGACTCAGTGGCGTCCAGTGTGGCTGGGCTACGCAGAATCCCGGGTGTTGGGGGGGAGGTGGGAGTGGGTCAGAACCCTGTCATGGAACTTTAGTCACCATGGAGACTGTGGGTCACCAAGATGGGCCAGGGTAGGGGAAAAACATTTGGGGGGTGGGATTAAAAACTAGCACCATATTTAAGTCCCTGTCACCTCTTCCAACTCCTCCGAGTGCCTTCTGTGGGGACTCTTGTCTGTGCTGGGAGAAATACTTGAACTTACCTCTTAACCTGCTGCTTCTCAAATTCTGCCTGGGTTTGCTTCCTTCTCCCTCTTCCCATCCCCCCCCACTTCCTACAAAAGGTGCCATGGGAGAGGCTACAGGGCCAACCGCTGAGCCACCTGCCCTTTTTTTTTCTGCCTCCTTT
This sequence comes from Rattus rattus, assembly GCF_011064425.1. Taxonomy (NCBI): domain Eukaryota; kingdom Metazoa; phylum Chordata; class Mammalia; order Rodentia; family Muridae; genus Rattus; species Rattus rattus. Next base: position 4,368,957 of record NC_046171.1, on the reverse strand, counting down.
AGTAAAATTCCCAAGTGAACTGGGTCTTCCTTTTTGGTTTCAGACTTAAAAAAATACCGTTTCAAAGCCAAGACCTCACACAGAAACCCGCACAACCAATGCAACAACCAGACAAGCTGTAAATGTGTGTATAGTCCGGCATGGTAGCCTGCGAAAGGATTGTAGATAACCGTTTTAAAGGAAAAAAAAAAAGCCTTTAAGTTATTTTATGTGTTGTGAAGAGAGGGGTTGGTTTGGGTTGTTTTTTTTTTTTGTTTTTTCTTTTTTTGGTTTCTTTGTTTTGCTTGTTCCTTTTTTTTTTTTTTTTTTTTTTTTTGAAAGATGGCGCCTTCGAGCCTGGAAGTCCGATGTTTTAATGTATTTATTTATTTATTTATTTGGTTACCTTCCTGTTCCAAGCTTCCACTGACTGTTGCCCCCCGAGGGTTTTATTATCATGTTCTGTCTTTCTTTTCTTTTTCTTCTCTTCCCTCCTCCTGACTTGGGGACCTTTTTGGGGAGGGCTGCAAGGCTTGCTTGGGGTGTTGGGGCTCTGGTGGGACAGCTGCTATAGCTCCCTTCTGTGGGGAGCCCCTTGCCTACTTGCTGGAGTGGCTCTAGGCTCTGCTGACTGTGTACCTAAGACAGAAAGGCAGTTCCGGTGTGGTGTGCCTTCCGGATCCTCTCTGGGGTTGTGCTTTGAGCAGCGTGTAGCCCGCTGGTTTTTCTCTGAGAGATACTGTACAGGGGAATAAAAGAGATCTTATTATTTTTTTTTTTTATACTTGGCATTTTTTGAATAAAAAAACCTTTTGTCTTAACTTTGGAGTTTTTTTCCTCTTCATTCATACAAAAGATGTGTGCTTGGTACAGAGCCAGGTAGGCTGGGCTCTTTTCAGACCAGATCTGATTTCCTACTGGGGCACAGAAGTATGGGGCTCTCTGAGCAAACCAGGGCTGGATAGAAGAACCCAGGCCTTCCCTGCCCACTCGTAACAAGTGTGTCCCCAACTGTGTCCATCTGTCCGTCCATCCATGTGGTCCCCCCCCACACACACACACACATTATGACCAATTCCCTTCAACAAAAGTTTAGGGCTTAACCTCGAAGCAGGTGCAGCCAAATTGTAGCATCAGGAATGTGTGGACAAGACTTGGCTGGGACTAATTTTTTTCTGACCTGGCGTCCTGTCGCCAGCTGGCATTGAGTATTGTTGCCCAATGTTGGGATTGTCCAAAGGCAGTACTTTTGGAGTTTGGTTTGAGTTTCGGTATTTCAAAGCAGGATTTCTCTCTAGCCCTAGATGTAACTGCAGCTATAGGCCAGGCTGTCCTTGAACTCGAACCTGCCTGCCCTGCTCAGCGAATGCTGGGATTAGAGGCGTGTATCACCAGGAGCTAGGCGGTTGTGGTTTTTCGGTTGTGGTTTTTCGTTTGTTTTGTTTGAGGCAAGGCTTTACTGGGTAGCCTTGGAACTTGCTATGTGTAGACCAGGCTGGCCTGCCTTTGCCTCCCAAGTACTGGGATTAAAGGCTGGTGCAGCCTACCACAGCTCCACTGGAAAAGATTTGGGAGCCAGAGGCTGTAGCATTTTAGCAGAGTGGTGTCATCCTATAATCCCAGGGTTTGGGAACTGAAAGGATGAGGATCAGGAGTTCAAGGTCAGCCTGGGATACATGAGAGACCGGTCTAGTCAGCTAGAAGGACAAGCACTCTGGTAGACTGGGCCAAATGGATTCCTGTGAATTCAAGGCTAAGCCTGGGCTATCCTATCTCAATGAAAAGGGATGGGGATGGGTAGGGGAGGTGGAGAGATGGCTCAGCAGATAAGAGTTCCAGAGGACCTGGGTTCAACTTCAGCACCCACATGGTGGCTCACAACCAACTGTTAGTCCAGTTCCAGAGGGTCCAGGGCCCTCTTCTGCACCCATTAAAAAGAAAACGTTTGGGTTGGAGATTTAGCTCAGTGGTAGAGCATTTGCCTAGCAAGCACAAGGCCCTGGGTTCAGTCCCCAGCTCTGAATAAAAGGAAAAAAGAAAATATTTGGGACTGGAGAGATGGCTCAGTGGTTAAGAACACTGACTGCTCTTCCAGAGGTCCTGAGTTCAAATCCCAGCCACCACATGGTGGCTCACAATCATCTGTAATGGGATCTGATGCCCTCTTCTGGTGTGTCTGAAGACAGTGACAGTGTACTTATATAATAAATAAATACATCTTTAAAAAAAAAAAAACATTAGGGGAACGGGGGGCAGGGAATGGGATAGGGAGTTACCGGAGGGGAAACCTGGAAAGGGGGTAATATTTGAAATGTAAATAAAAAAAAAATCCAATAAAAGAAAGAAAGGAAGGAAGAAAGAAAGAAAGAAAGAAAGAAAGAAAGAAAGAAAGAAAGAAAGAAAGAGAAAGGAAAACATTTGCTGTTCTTGTGGGAGACCTAAGGTTGGTTCCCAGCACCCATAGGACAACTGTCAGGGGATCTGACAGTCGCACATAGCATGCCTACGTACACAAAAGAAACATTTAGGAAATGTGCTGAATGTATGTCACTCTGATAAATGTACTTTACTGAAGAGTTTGTCCCAGGTTCTGACTTTGTAGTCCAGGCAAGCCTTGGACTCACAGTTACCTCCTTGTCTGAGCCTTGGAGTCATAAATGTGGCCGCCATGCTGGATTAGGGCTTGGTCCAGGTCCATTCACCTTTAGGGAGCATGGATATTGACTATGTGGGAATACTTGGCATGATGTATGGTTTTCCCCCTGCAGCTTGTTGGACAGTTTACTGGGACTGAGCGAACTGTTTCCCCCAAGCATATTTAGCCCTTGGTTCTTTTTTTTTTTTCTTTTTTCCGGAGCTGGGGACCGAACCCAGGACCTTGCGCTTGCTAGGCAAGCGCTCTACCACTGAGCCAAATCCCCAACCCCCAGCCCTTGGTTTCTTTTTTTTTATTTATTTATTTATTTATTTATTTATTTATTTATTTATTTATTTTATGTGTAAGTACACTATAGCTACCTTCAGACACACCAGAAGAGGGCATCAGATCTCACTACAGATGGTTGTGAGCCACCATGTGGTTGTTGCAGCCCTTGGTTTCTTACACCAGTGTTTATTTTGTGTGTCGGGTTATACTGGAAGATGGGACGCCCCAAACAAAGTGCCTCATCTGTTTGGTCTGAGTGCGTCCTAAGAGTTGAACCCTACTGATCCATGGACTAAAAAGAAAGGTTTTTCTTTTTGGAGGCAAGGTCTCCTGTAGCCTAGGCTTGGCCTCAAACTGTTTAGATAGCCCAGGATAGCCTTGAACTCCTGATCTCCCTGTATCTAGGCTCTCAGGCTTGCCGGGAGCTGTCAACACTGCCTTCTTGTTCCTTTCTGCGCTTTGTAACAGTTCTGACTTTCTTACCTCCTGCGGGGCCATCTTGACCTCTTGCTTTTCTCTTGCCATAATCTCTTAGGAACTTGGCCTCTTGCAGCTGTGGAGGATTCAGGCCGCAGTGCCCTTCCTCCCTTCATTGAGAGATCTCTACCACCGTGTCTTGGACTAGGTCCCAAGTCCCCCAGCACAGCCTTCATGTGGCTGGGTGCAGAAAGGAAGGAAGGATTTCTCAGCTCTAGGGGGCTGATTTTTCTGAAGTTCCCCTTTTTCCTACCCCTCTGTCCCCTCCTCCTTCCTGTATACACACTGCCAGGCAGCTCTGGGTGTCTAGGCACACTTTGGAACCTTTCCAGTAAAGTTGCAAGTGAACAACTGAAAGTTACTAGAAACTTCTAATGAAATCCGGTAGATCCTTGCCCTTCTTGCCCTTGAGATGAGTTGGGGACCCTTTCCGTGGTTGTCGAAATTGCTGGGGGACAGACAGTGTGTCTGCAGAAAGTAGGTCCTCCCTAGGTAGAAGAGGCCAGAGGTTGTAGAGACACTTTCTGGTTTTGTTTGTTTTGGTTTCGTTCGTTTGTATTTTTGATTTTGAGACAAGGTCTCACTCTGTAGCAGCCCCTGGCTAGCCTGAACCTCTTTATGTAAACCAGGTTGGCCTCAAACTCAGAGATCCACCTGCCTCTGCCTCCCTGAGAGCTAGGCTTAAAGGTATATGCCCGCCACACCGTGCTTGATTTATTTTTTTTTTATTTTATATATATTTTTTGAAACAGCATCTCACACATTCTAGGATAGACTCGAACCCTGGCATGATAAGTATGTTGAGCTGCGATCAGGCATTTTTTGAGAAGGGGAAAAGTCCTAGCTGGTCTCTTGTTAGGATGGTTTAGGAACAACAGATCCACTGGGCATCAGCCTTGAGTTCAAATTCTACCATTACCTCGCATTTCCCATGACCTGGTTTTATTGTTGAGACCAACGAGGGCCAGTGTGCTCAAGAGCCTGCTCTTAAGGGGGTTGGGGATTTAGCTCAGTGGTAGAGCGCTTGCTTAGAAAGCACAAGGCCCTGGGTTCAGTCCTCAGCTCCGGAAAAAAAAAAGAAAAAAAAAAAAGAGCCTGCTCTTGGTTTGGTCATTAGAAAGAATGGTTATACGTTGTTGGGAGTTTGCACATGCAAACCCCTCCTGTGTATGGACGCAGACTTGCAAGTTAAAGACAGTACCAGGCAGGTCCCCGGCGTGGGCATGGGTGTCAGGATTGTGGTTGTCACTTCTAAGGAGTAAGAAGGGGGTTGTGATCTGGGGAGGGGGACAGGCCCAACTATCTTGACATTACTGCCCATCCAAGAGGGGGAGGCAGAGCCATTTATGTCACTGATGGTTGGTTTGCTTTTAGCGCTGCACAACGTAGTGTGACATTATGGACGGAGCTGTGCTTACTGTACAGGGGGCAGGAGATGGGGGATGGTCTCTGATGCTATGGTGCCGTGGAGAGGTCAGAGGACCACTTACCAGAGTTCGTTCTGTCCTTCCCCCATGTGGATTCCAGGAACCAAACCCAAGTTATCAAGGTAATCAGGCCTTGGCAACGAACACCTTACCCTCCGTGACATCTGACTACCCTTAAAGTATTCGACTAAACGCTAATTCTGCTCCAAGAGGGGTGGCCTCCATTTTGACATTAATTTTTTTTCCATTTTATTTTATGTGTACGGGGTGCCTTTTCTACATTTATCCGTGATTCGTGTGTGCACCTGGCGCCCGGGGCAGCTGTCAGAAGAGGACATCGGAAACCCTTGGGACTGGAGTTATAGACAGTTGTGAGCTATCGTGTGGGTTCTAGGAATTGAACTCGGGTTTTCTAGAAGAGCGGCCAGTGCTCTTAACCTTTGAGCCAACTCTCCACCCCCCTCACCCCCATTTGACATTTTCATACCTGCAGCTGATGTATTTTGGTTATGCGTACCCCACCTGTCTCTCTCATCCTCTCATTCCTGTAACAGCTCTCCCTCCCTCCCTCCCTCCCTCCCTTAGGACTGACCTTAGGGACTGGCCTCCAACACCTTACTATGTAGCAGAGGGTGACCTTGAACTCCTGATCCTCTTGCTCTAGCCTCCTGGTACTCGTGCCCCAGTGCCTGGCCCCGGGGATTTTCACACGCTCCAAAGTGTGATGAATAGTAATAGTATTTCGGAGGTTCTGAGATAGCTCAGCAATGGCGAGTTAATGGCTCTCACTGCCAAACCTGGTGATCTGAGCTGGGAGGAGAGAGCCAACTCTTGCATCTAATTTGTCCTCTGACCTCCTGATGTGTACCGTGACATTTGTGAAGTACGTGCAGGCAGGGGGATGGGAGTTCAGGGCTATCTATAGCTTATCCAGTTCAAGGCTCAAGGCCAGCCTGGGCTACCTGAGATCATCTGAGAGAGAGAGAGAGAGAGAGAGAGAGAGAGAGAGAGAGAGAGAGAGAGAGAGAGAGAGAAAGAGCAAAACAAACAAAAAAAATGACATAACAGGACATGGTTAGGTAGGAATTTTAGAACGTGGGTTCAGATTAGCCATGCCCGTTGCTTCTCTGTTAGACGGACATTTTTTTCCCTCTTGGTGGCGGGGACGGAACCCGTGTTGTATTCCGGACAACTAGGCGTCTGAGTGGTGGGTCATCTCAGGGCCCCTTTGGGCTCTGGACCATGGAGGTCAGAGCCGAGCTGGGGAAGGAACCCTGCTCTGTGGAAACAGACACCTGGAAGGGAGGAAGGGCTGGAGACCGCAAAGTGGGGGAGAAAGGGGCCAAGGGGTGTGGGTGGGGTGGGGCCGGGCGCGTTTCTCGTAAGTGTTGCTCAGCTCCTTTAACTGCTCCGCTGGTTCTTGGAAACCCTCACCACAAGGACCTATCGAGAGCAGTGTTGGAACAGATATGGCCTCGCCCTGCCCCCTCCCCTCCCCCCCAGTTCCTTTCCGCAGTGGCCTTGTGCTACTAACCCCGATTGCCAACAGCAAGGTTGCAGTGACCCCTCCGGTGGCTGTGTGAGGAAGTAGAAACGAGGCAGAATCGAGGCCGAGCTGAGAGGACCTTAGTATTTTTATTTACTGTAATAGGACGTCCGATGTGCAGAATTTTTGGTGACCTTAGGTCCTGGATTCAGTCTCATGACCGGCTGTTGTTGAACTTATCCTATTGGTTGGTGAGTCCAACACCAAGCTCAGGAGCCAAACTGGTGATGCAGCTCAGTGGGTAGAATGCTTACCAAGCATGCGCGAAGCCCTGGGTAGGGTTTGTAAACCCTGCGCTGGGAAGGTAGAAGCAGGAGGATCAATGTTCAAGGTCATCTTCAGCATGATTAAAGGCCACCCTGGACTCCAGGCAAAACAGTAACAGTCACGTCCACCTGTCTATGTGACCAGATCGTTTCCTTAGTTTCTGCCCGGAGGCCCCCAGATATGACCTGCTGTCCTGAATGCCACGTGCAGCTTTTTCTTTACCTTGAAATAAATGCTTTTACATTCCTTTACTTTGATGTTGCGGCCTTAAGGCTTATTTTCAGTTTTTAATTACTTGTGTGTCTGTGCGTGGGTGTGCCCACGGTTGGGGACAAGTGCTCGAAGAAGCCAGAAGAGGACATTGGATCCTCAGGAACTGGAGTTTCAGGCAGTTGTGGGCTGTCAGATCTGGGACCTTCTGTAAGATTAGTCTATATCTTAGCCCCTGGACTATCTCTCCTGACATCGTCCTCGACCTCGTCCTCTGAGGCAGCCTTTTTTTTTTTTTTTGGATACAAGGTTTCTCTATGTAGCCCTGGATGTCTTGGAACTCACTCTGTAGATCAGCCTGGCCTCAAATAGTGCTGTGGACAGAACCCAAGGCTCACTGTGATGCTAGGTAAGCCCTCCTGTCACCTGAGTCACGTTGCCAGCCCATCCAAGGCCATAAGGTGCGAATAAACAATTACTTCTGTATTTTCCAAACTTTTACCATTGTACATAAAATACCCCTTTAATCCAACTCCCTGGAACCTGGAGGGCCCACATAAAATCAGGGGCAGTAGCAGTGTGATGTGTAAGGGACCCTTACCTGACTTGGAGACACATTGTCACAGTTGAATTCCATGCCAACTCTGACCTTGGCAGATTTTTTTTTTTTTTTTTTTGTCAGAGCTGGGGACTGAACCCAGGGCCTTGCGCTTGCTAGGCAAGAGCTCTACCGCTGAGCTAAATCCCCAACCCCACCTTGGCAGATATTTAATGTGTGAGTTTGGGTTTTGTTTTGTTTTTTCTCATCCATGAAAGAGAAACGGTCACGAGTGTGTAAAGTCTGTGTCACGTAGTCAATGGTCATTGGTACAAACGAGGCGCAGCTTATATTGAAAGGAGAATTTAGAACGAGCTAGCTCGAACCACAGTGACAGAAAGTTACCTTGTTGGTGACCTAAAGCTAATGGAGTCAGGAGACTCCAGGAACTTCAGGGGAGGGGGCATGGACTTGTTTTTTTTTCTGAGTTTAGTAATGTTTACCCGGCCGTGAACGGCTGTCAAAAACACACCCCGCTGAGTGAACGCTTAAAATGCGTGCAGTGTAAAATGCATGCAGTGTCTTATGTGTATAAATTACCCCTGGGTGGGGGTTGGGGATTTAGCTCAGCTGTAGAGCGCTTGCCTAGCGAGCGCAAGGCCCTGGGTTCCGTCCCTAGCTCCGGAAAAAAAAAAAAAAATTACCCCTGGGTGAAATGGCTAAAAAAAAAAAAAAGTTCATTTCTTTTCCTTTTCCCCATCAATGAAAACACGTCCCTGAGCCAAATATACCACGGAAGTCTCCTTTCCGGTTAGATTATTCATGTTAGCGCGTACATTCTCCCCATGGATTGATATAAATAAATGAGAATTGGCTTAATTTGCTATCTTTCTGACTGTAGTGTAAAATTAGAGAGATGTGTGTGTCATCAGGGGGCGGAGGGGGCGACGCTGCGACCACGCTATGACGGAGATAAATTTACACGCCACGCATCCTTTCAAAGTCACAAACTAAAAGCGAGAAGTTTTTTGGGTTTATTTTGTGTGTGTGTGTGTGTATGTTTTTTTCTGTCGAAGCGTGACAAGCCTTTTACAAAGCAAACCGATGGTTGGGGGCGGTGGCGGACATGCCTGTAAGCTTTGTACCTTGGGAGGTGGAGCAGGACGTTCAGGCATACAGCCCTCGGTGAGGTCCAGGCCAGCCTGGGCTACACGAGACTTTGTTGCTAAAGGGCATAGCCAGATGGTGCTGCGCGGTGCAGGCTTAGATATCTGCGGTATCCAAGGGAACCATCACATGATCCACCTGGTCTCTCTTCCCTCACCCCTCATCTCTTTCTCCTTTGGGGGGAAATGCAGACCAAAGTTTCTTTGATAAGAACCTTTCTTTGATATTCACTAACAACACTTTTGCTTACAACTCCTTGGCTTTTTTTTTTTTTTAAGATTTATTTTTTTTTTGTTTTTGTTTTTGGTTTTTTTTTTGGTTCTTTTTTTCGGAGCTGGGGACCGAACCCAGCGCTCTATGATTTATTTGTTATATATAAATACATTGCAGCTGTCTTCACAGACACCAAAAGAGGGCATCAGATCCTATTACAGATGGTCGTGAGCCACCATATGGTTGCAGGGACTTGAACTCAGGACCTCTGGAAGAGCAGTCAGTGCTCTAAACCTCTGAGCCATCTCTCCAACCCGTCATGTTCTGTGTTCTTTATTTCAATATTATTGTTCTATTTGGGGGAGGGAGGGCTGTAGATGAGAGGAGTGGGAGCCATTTCTTTTTATCATTTTGGTCCCCAAGGATGCAATTCTTGGTGGTAAATGCCTAGTGCCTTTATTCCTTTGAGTTGTCTGGCTGGCACCTCTCTCTCTCTCTCTCTCTCTCTCTCTCTCTCTCTCTCTCTCTCTGTCTCTGTCTCTGTCTCTGTCTCTGTCTCTGTCTCTCTGAGTCAAGGTATCCCTGGTTGATGTGAAACTTGCTATGTAAACCAAGCTGGACTCAAACAGGGATCCCTTACCTTGGCATTCCCACTGATGGGATTCAAGGTTGCACAGGGCCATACCTGACTGGCTTCTGTCAACTTGACACAGCTAGAGTCTCCTGAGAAGAGGGATCCTCCACTAATGTTTCCATAAGATCAGGCTAGAGGCAAGCTTGTGGGGCATTTGCTTAATTAGTGACCGATGGGGGAGGGCCCAGCTCATTGTGGGTGGTTCTATCCTTGGGCTGGTGGTCCTAACTTCTCTAAGAAGGCCAAGCAAGCCACTGGGAGCAAGCCAGTAAGCAGTGCTCCTCCGTGGCCTCTGCATCAGCTCCTGTTTCTAGGGTTCATCCTGCTTCAGCTCCTGCCCTCACTGCCGTTGATGATGAACTGTTATATGGAACCGTGAGTGAAATAAACCCTTTTCTCCCCAAGTTGCTTTTGGTCATGGTGTTTCATTGAAGCAATAGACACCCTAAGAAAAGTTTTTACCAGGATAGTAGGATTGTTGTGACAGACCTAACCAGGTTGTTGTTTTGTGGGGTGGAAAGACTTTGGAAAGGATTGTGGAAGCCGTTGAGTGTTGAGAGCTCAGTGAACAGTTCTATAGGAGTTTGGAAGATAAGAATGTTATAAGAAGAGCAGAAGGAGAGGGCATGGCTTCTGACGTTTCAGAGGAAGCAAAGACTCCACTTTTTGTATGAAGAATCGTAGTTCTTGTTAACTAGAGTTGAAGACACAGCTGTGATTAATAAGGTACCAGAACGGCTAAAGTTAGGACTTTTGCTTTGCTGGTACCATGGATGCTGGTCGGTTTGGGGCTAAAGAATCAGCTGTGATTAAGAAGAGAAGGCATCATTGAGGTGAGATCTTCTGGGAAGTTGAGATCTTTCCTCTCTGTTGAGCCACACAGAGCTGTGTTCCAGAAATACCCAAAGATACACTTTTTTAATTAGGTATACAGTGTGTGTGCACACACGCACATACACACACACACGCACGAGAGGGTTTGTTCGTGTGTGTGTGTGTGTGTGTGTATGTGTGTTTGAGATTGAGAGCCGTGACCACAAAGACCAGGAGAGGGCATCAGATCAGAGCTGGAATTAAAGGAGATTGTTTACCAGCTCCTGTGGGTCCTGGGAATTGAACTTGGGTCTTCTGGAAGAGCAGCAAACCGTTGACCCACCTCTCCAATGCCTTCTGGTTTTCCCTTTCTTTATATTTATTTTAGGTGTCAGACTGTTTTGCCTGTGCATACGTATGTACAGCATGTCAGAAAAGAGAGTTAAGGATGGTTGTGAGCGGCCATGTGGGCACTGGGGAATGAATCCCAGGTCCTCTCAAGAGTAACAAGTGCTCTTTTTTTTTTTTTTTTTTTTTTTTTGAGCTGGGGACCGAACAGGGCCTTGCGCTTGCTAGGCAAGTGCTCTCACTGCTGAGCTAAATCCCCAACCGTAACAAGTGCTCTTAACTGTCGAGCATCCAGCTGGCTAGCCCCCTTGATTTTATTTTAGTGGCTGGGGGGTTGATTTGGGGTCAAAACTACTACCTGTTTCTTTACTTTTGTCTGAGGACCAAGCATACTGCCCAGTATGGGGCAAGGTTAAATATACATTTGTTTGGCTTGAGACAGAGTTTCACTGTAGCCAAATCTGAGCTGAAACTCACTATGTAACTCCTGGCTAGCCTTAAACTTGTAGCGATTCTCCTGCTGCAGCGCTCTCAAGCGCTAGGTTCACAGGTGTGTGCTTCCTCGAGGAGCAGAGACATTTTTGATGAGTGAATAAGAAGAAGGTGTGGGGGGTTGGGGATTTAGCTCAGTGGTAGAGCTCTTGCCTAGCAATCAATAAGGCCCTGGGTTCGTCCCCAGCTCGAAAAAAAAAAAAGAAAAAAAAAAAAAAAAAAAAAAAGAACAAGGTGTGGGTGGGGCTGGGCGATGTAGTTTTTTTGAGGAGGAGGGGACCCAGGCTGTGTATTGAAGAAGGGTAACAAATATTAACGTTAATAGTGCGGATCAGGGGCTGGAGAGATAGCTCAGTGGTTAAGAGCACCCGACTGCTCTTCAAGAGGTCATGAGTTCAATTCCCAGGAACCACATGGTGGCTCACAACCATCTGTAAAGAGATCCGATGCCCTCTTCTGGTGTGTCTGAAGACAGCTACAGTGTACTTATATATAATAAATAAATCTTAAAAAAAAAAAAAAAAAAAAAATAGTGCGGATCAGGGGCTTGGGGATTTAGCTCAGTGGTAGAGCGCTTGCCTAGCGAGCGCAAGGCCCTGGGTTCGGTCCCCAGCTCCGAAAAAAAGAAAAAAAAAAAAAATAGTGCGGATCAGACCAGAAAACAGAGACAGCCTCGGATGGGAGACTGAATGGGAAGGCTCTGGACTGAGGTCTGGGTAGCAGGTGACCGGAGGCTCAAACTCAGGACGCCCAGGAGCTGAGAGACCTTCAAAAACAGCTGTAGGGTGCTCTGATGACTGTCGCTGAGCTCTGTTTTATAGCTACTTTCAGTGTATCTGAAAGGGAGTCTTTATTTTCTTTAAAATTCCTTTTTTTTGGGGGGGCGGTCTGCAGAGATGTGCTCAGTGGTTAAAAGCACTTTTCCAGGTTGGAGATTTAGTTCAGTGGTAGAGCGCTTGCCTAGTAAGTGCAAGGCCCTGGGTTTGGTCCTCAGCTCGGGGGTTGGGGGGGGTTGGGGGGGTGGGGGGGCGCGGGGCGGGCACTTTTCCTGTTCTTCTTCCAGTTCTGCTCTTAATTCTCACATGGGGGGGCTCACCAGGCCTGGAACTCCAGAGCCAGAGAGCTGGGATCCTTAATGCCCAGGGCAAATAAATGCTGGGAGGGCATGGCTCGCCTCTGTGGGACACACCAGAAAAGACATCACAAGTGGCTGTCCCTGGGTGGGAGTGAGGCTTTAAAGGCTACTCAGAGGGTGGACACCTAAGAACCGAGGCTATGGGAAAAACAGTAGACTGCCTTCTCTCTGGGGAAGTTTGACCACTAGCTTCCTCTAGACATGCTCACTGACCCCCTCACCCCGCCCCTGCCCCCTGCAACTTCACCTCGATAGTTTCCCACCTTCCCTCCCTTTACCCCCCCCCCCCACCCCACTAACCTCCCCCCTTAGATTATTTGAAGTACAACTTTATTCTGATTCTAAACGAAAAGGGTGGGAAAGACAGTAACAAAAAAGATTTCAGGGGTTGGGGATTTAGCTCAGTGGTTAGAGCGCTTGCCTAGGAAGTGCAAGGCCTTGGTTCGGGTCCCCAGCTCGAAAAAAAAAAAAAAAAAAAAAAACCAAAAAAAAAAAAAAGATTTCACCACTGAATACTGGGATGGGACTGCAGCAGTCTTAGCTTTGAAATTCAGGAAGGAAACAACTCTGTCCCAAACAGCTAAATACGCAAGTCCAAAAGTAAAAAAATAAAAAATGAAGGCATGTTTAACTGACACCTTCACTCCGAAGCCCATCATCCTCATCCGGGAGAGCAGTCCTCTGAACACCCTCTAAATCATTAAATCATGCTCATATTGTGCTGCCAAAGCTGGGTCCGTGACCACCTCATGGGGGGCCGGAGCAGGCATGACAAGAAATTCCAAGTCAGGATCTCCAGTGAGCTTTCCGGCAAGCCAGAGGAAAGGCTTTTCACATTTTTTTCTTTTTTCGGAGCTCGGTACCGAACCCAGGGCCTTGGGCTTGCTAGGCAAGCGCTTTACCACTGAGCTAAATCCCCAACCCAGGAAAGGCTTTTCAAAGATGTAGGTACTTTTGCCAGAAATGTCATAGCACTGAAGATTCTTCTTTCGGTGGAAGGCAATAGATTTTGCCTTCACTTTCTTGTCTTTAATATCCACTTTGTTGCCACACAACACAACGGGGATGTTTCCACGCACGCATCTCTACGCCAGTTCGCTCAGTTCTTGTGAGTAACTCTAGATGTCAAACATTATAATGGCACACTGGGCTTGGACGTAGTAGCCATCGCGCAGGGCCTCGAACTTCTCCTGGCTGCCCGTGTCCCACGCGTTGAACTTGATGGGTCCTCTGTTCCTATGGAAGACAAGCGCGTGCACCTCCACGTCCAGGGTGGCTACATACTTCTTCTCAAAGTCACCTGTCAAGTGGCGCTTTACGAACGTCGTCTTCCCGGTGCCACCATGGCCCATCAGGATGAGCTTGAACTGGACCTGCCGCTCTTCCCTGCGTGGCCATCGCGGCGATCCTTCTAGAAGTCTCCGTGCCTGCCCCACTGAAGCTGGAAAGAGGGCGGAAGTGGGATTCAAGTGCCCGAGACCCCCTTGTCTTTGTTTTTGTTTTTGTTTTGTTTTTTTAAGATTTATTCATTTATTATATATAAGTCCACTGTCACTGTCCTCAGATACACCAGAAGAGGGCATCGGATCCCATCACAGATGGTTGTGAGCCACCATGTGGTTGCTGGGATTTGAACTCAGGACCTCTAGAAGAGCAGTCCGGTGCTCTTAACCGCTGAGCCATCTCTCCAGCCCTGTTTTTGTTTTTTTAACGTTAGTGATTGATGCAGGGCAAGTGCCACCACTGAGCTACACCGTCCCTACACTTAGGAGGAAGAGGTGGGGAGATCAGACGTTCGAGGCCATGTTTGCCTACTAGGGAGTTCAAGAACAGCCTGGGCTGTCCTCGATCTTGTTTTAGTAAAAAAGGAAGAAAAAAAGAGATAAATAAAAAAACAGGGCGTAGGTCCCAGGGTCTTTGACAGTTTTCAGTGTTTCCCTTCTTAAGAACATTTGTCATGGGCTGGAGAGATGGCTCAGTGGTTAGAGCACTGACTGCTCTCCCAGAGGTCCTGAGTTCAGTTCCCAGCAACCACATGGTGGCTCACAACCATCTGTGATGGGATCCGATGCCCGCTTCTGGTGCATCTGAGGACAGCAACAGTGTACTCATAAATATAAAAGAGCTGGAGGTAAGGTAGTGTCTCTCTCTAGTCTCAGTCAAACTGGAGCAAGGGGAGGACCCGGAAGTCAGGAGGGGACTAAAAAGGCTGAGATGTGATTTTTTTTTTGTGACCAGTCTTCCACTAGCAGCAACCATAGTCAGTCTTCCTCAAGGACTTCAGAAGGGGATGAGGGAAGAAAGGGGTGCCCACTTGACTTGGGTAAAACCCGAGTTTTGCCCCCATCACCTCATAAATCAGGCACCGTGGGTGGGGCAGGTGTCTAATCACAAGTTCAAGATCACCCTCAGCCGCAGCCAAGAGTTTAAGGCCAGTCCTGACTGTCTGAGATTCCAACTCAATAAAAGAGGGGGAGGGAGGGGTGTTGGGGGATGGGGATACAGAAGAGGAAGTTAGCTTCTTGCTGGGTACGCTGGCACAGACCTTTCTTCTTAATACTCAGGAGGATCTTTTTTTTTTTGATGCATTTTTTTAAAGATTTATTTATTTTGTGCATGTGAGTACATTGTAGCTGTCTTCAGACACACCAGAAGAGGACATCAGATCCCATTACAGATGGTTGTGAGCCACCATGTGGGTGCTGGGACTTGAACTCAGGACTTTTCAGTGCTCTTAACCACTGAGTCATCTCTCCAGCCCACTCAGGAGGATCTTGAGTTTGAGGCCAGCATGGGCTTCAGAAGTTCAAGGCCAGCCTGGGCTACATTTCAGGCAGCTCACGCCTTTAATCCGAGCACTCAGCAGGCAGAGGCAGGGGGATCTCCGTGAGTTTGAGACCAGCCTAGTCTTCAGAGTGAATTCCTGGACAGCCAAAGTTACACGGAGAAACCCCGTCTCGGAAAAAGAAAGACTGACTCACCAAAACAAAAAGCAAATTTAAAAAAAAAAAAACCAAACCGACACAAACAAAACAACGCTGTCCTTCCTGTCGGTTAGGGAAACAGGCCTGAACAGGCGACTTCTGTTCAGCAGAGGGTCTGTGTGTATTCACTCCACAAGTATTTATGGAGCACCTGCAATGCGCTAGGCGTTGTCCTAGGTGTCGGGGAAAACAGCCAGGAAATAAATATGGTGTTCCCGTGTCCTGGGCAGAGGACAGGGAAGTAACTATTCCTACTTAGTCCAGGACTACGTGCTTTGGGAAAAATCTGCAAGGGCTGGGGTACAGTTTAACATTTGCTGGCATGCCTAGGGTCCTGAGTTTGATCCCTGGTAACTGCCCAGGCCTGAGGGCAAGTGGGATAGGGGTGTGTGTGTGTGTATGTGTGTGTGTGTGTGTGTGTGTGTGTGTGTGTGTGTGTGTGTGTGTGTGTGTATTTCTGGACCGTGTAGGGATAGACATTGCTACTAATGACTTTCAAGAGTAATTTATAGCTGGGCGGTGGTCCTACACACCTTTAATCTCAGCACTCGGGAGGCAGAGGCAGGCGGATCTCTGTGAGTTCAAGGCCAGCCTGGTCTACAGAGTGAGTTCCAGGCCAGTCAAAGAAAACCCTGTCTTGGAAAACAATTCCCTGCCTCCCCAGGATTTAAAAATTGACTCTTCAAGATGCAGGGTATGTGTTTGAGCATGACACGGAGGGGATGTGGGGGCAAAGGACAGTTGTGGGAATCAGCTCTTTCCTGACGTTCGGGACCCTGGGGGTTCACCTCGTGGGTCCCTGGCTATCCAAGTCAGATCAGCAGGCTTGGCACAGACTCTTGGTCACCTCCTTTCTATTCACCTTCCTTCCTCCCTCGCTCCCTCCACCCTGCCTCTCTTTTTGTGAGAGAGTATCTGTCTATATATCCCTGGCTGTCCTGGGACTGTCCATGTAGACCAGGCTAGCCCAGTCTCATAGAGATCCACCGCTCTGCCTCCTGAGTGCTGGGATTAAGGGGGTATACTACCCTTGGCCTGGCTTTCCCCCACACTTTAAACGACCCTCTTTCTTTAAATGCTATTCTTTGGGGGGTTTTGTTGCATACACAGTAGAGGGTATCAGATCTCATTATAGATGATTATGCCACCGGTGGCTGGGAATTGAACCCAGGTCCTCTCGAAGAGCAGCCAGTGCTCTTAACCACTGAGCCATCTCAGGTTTTATTTTGTTTTGCTGTTTGTTTGTTTGTTTGTTTATTTTGCAACAGGGTTTCTCTGTGTAGCTCTGGCTGTCCTCTGAAACTCCCTCTGTAGACCAGGCTAGCCTCAAACTAAGAGATTTGCTTGCCTCTGCCTCTCAAGTGCTGGGATTAAAGGCATGTGCCGGGGTTGGGGATTTAGCTCAGTGGTAGAGCGCTTGTCTAGCAAGCGCAAGGCCCTGGGTTCGGTCCCCAGCTCCGGGAAAAAAAAAAAAAGACGTGTGCCACCACTGCCCAGTCATAAACACTATGACTGAGGAGGAGGGGGATTCGAAGTGGAGCCCCTTATTTTCACAGCTGGAAGCCCCTAGTATACGTGTATGTTGTGAGCATGTGTGCCTGAAGGTCAGAGGAGGAAGTCAGATGGCTTGCTGTTACCTATGACCTCATTCCCTTGAGATGGGGGTCTCTCTGAATCTCGTGCTAGTCTTTGATCAAAGAGGTCCCAGCAATCCTCCAGTCTCCACCTTTACCTTCTACACGGGGTTTACGGGTGATTTTTTTTTTTTTTTTTTTTGGTTCTTTTTTTTGGAGCTGGGGACCAAACCCAGGGCCTTGCGCTTCCTAGGCAAGCGCTCTACCACTGAGCTAAATCCCCAGCCCCACGGGTGATTTTTTTAACCTGGCTTTTTTTAAGTGAGCGCTGTGGGCTTGCACACGGGTTGTCATGCTTGTGTAACAAGCACTCTTGCACGCCAAGCCACTTCCCAGCCTGTGCACGAACTCTCTTTGGAAACTTGCTGCCTCGCTGATCGCTGCGGACAGAATGGGGCTCCATGGTTAAGAGAGCATGTTCTTTTTTTTTTCTTTTTCTCTTCTTTTTCTTTTTCTTTTTTCTTTTTTTCGGAGCTGGGGACCCAACCCACGGCCTTGCGCTTGCTAGGCAAGCGCTCTACCACTGACCTAAATCCCCACCCCCTGCACGCCTATTTCTTATAAGCTGGTTCCACTCCCAGCCTGTAGCCAACCTCTCACAAGGCCCTTCTGCCCTCCTGTTTCCAATAAGCCCAACCCACCCCAGCATCTCTGGGTTCTCTCCCAGCCTGTAGCCTTTCTCTTAATGAATTCTGTCCATCCGTGTTAGATCTGGATTCCTCACCAGCCCCCTGCCTCTACCCCAGCCCCACCCACCTCATCACTCCGGCTGGCTCTGGCTATTGAGGATGCAGGTCCTGACCGGTTCTCCCAATGCACCCTAAGCACTCCATAGACAAGCCTCTGCCAAGACACTTAAAGGGGCTTCGTTGTTTTGGGTTTTGAGACAGGGTCTTACTGTGTAGCCCTGACCGGCTGGCCTGGAACTCGCTCTGGAGACCAGGCAATGGATTCACTGAGATCTCTCTTCATCCTCGTGCTAGGATTAAAGGCATCTGACAGGCACCATGCCTGGCCTCTTGTTTGGAGACAGCGTCTCATGTGTCCCAGGGTAGCCTAAAACTTTGTTTCCCCCAAGAACCAGGTTTCTCTTGTGTAGCCCTGGCTGTCCTGGAACTCCCTCTGAAGACCAGGCTGGCCTCAAACTCGAAGAGATCCACCTGCCTCTGCCTCCCAAGTCTTGGGATTAAAGGTGGGCAGGACTACCGTTCAGCCGTCTAGACTTTATTTGTTTATTTGTTTCTAGCGTTTGGAGGATTTATGAAACAGAGTAGCAGCGGTGGTGGTTTGAGGTCTAGGGAAAGGTCTAGGGAGGGAAACCGAGGTAGCTTGTGGTCTGTACATGGTAAACCAACTTCACTGGTCTTTGTAGGAAGTGTGGGCCTTTCGCGTGCACGGAGTAAGGGTGGAGGTTTGGCTAGCCGGAGTCAAAAGGTCACCCACAGGGCACTGTCACGTGCAGCAGTCAGGGGTCAAGGGTGTCAGTCTACCTGTCTTCAAGTTCCTGAAAAAGAAAAAAAGAGAGACAGATTAGGCAACTGTCTGTCATTGTTATGACCTTGGGTTAGAGGTGATGTCACATCAGAACTAACAGGAACAGGACAGCCAGCGCTCCACTTAGCCCAGGGACCTCTGAACTCCTGGCATCAGCTCTTGGTGAGGGAGGGAATGACCCCCCTGAGGTCAGAAGTTAAGACCGTTTGTAGTTAGAATGTCCTAGTTCCTGTGAGAACCCAGGCCCTCTCACCTGAGGTCCAGTCTCTGGCCAGACTCTGGGAGGAAGTACCTCCTAGGTCCTCTCGGGTTATTGGTAGGATCCAGCTACTTGGGGGGCTGCTGTCTGGGGCATTAGTGAGTGATAAATAAATAAATAAGGAAGACATGAGTGTTCTTTTTTTTTTTTTTTTTTTTTTGGTTCTTTTTTTTGGAGCTGGGGACTGAACCCAGGGCCTTGCGCTTCCTAGGTAAGCGCTCTACCACTGAGCTAAATCCCCAGCCCCTATTTATTTTTTATATGTGAGCCACTGTCGCTGTCTTCAGACACCAGAAGAGGGCATCGGATCCCATTACAGATGGTTGTGAGCCACCGTGTGGTTGCTGGGAATTGAACTCAGGACCTCGGGAAGAGCAGTCGGGGCTCTTAACCGCTGAGCTATCTCTCCAGCCCGACATGAGTGTTCTTAGGTATGGTGGAGGAAGGAGGTTTATTAGATGTGAGGGAGAACATAACCAGGGAGAGTCCAGAGTGAACAAGACCTTGAGCCTGGCCCTGGGAGGAGGGGAGAGGGGAGAGCCAGAGAAGCAAGGGGTAGACAAAAAAAGCTAAGTATCCAAAACTGGCTGGATTATATAGGGAAGGCAGGCTGAGGAAGAGTGTATATATGTGTGTGTGTTTGTGTGTGTGTGTGTGTTTGTGTGTATAATTTTTTTAAAGACAGGGTTATACAGTCAGGGTTTGACTGCAAAGAGGCCCTGGATCTGCTTCCAGAGCCTTGGGATTAGAGGCAGGTGTCGCCACATCTAGTCAAGACTGATTGCTTGCTTGATTGATTGATTTTGGAAACAGAGTTTCTCTGTGTAGCCCTGGCTGTCCTGAAACTCGCTCTGTAGACCAGACTGGCCTCCAACTCAGAGATCTGCCTGCTTCTGCCTCCCAAGTGCTAAGATTAAAAGTGAATTAAAAATAAGTTAGGGTTGGGGATTTGGCTCAGTGGTAGAGCGCTTGCCTAGCAAGCACAAGGCCCTGGGTTTAGTCCCTAGCTCTGAAAAAAAGAAAGAAAAAAAAAAAGAAAAAAAAAACCAAAAAACCAACAACAAAAAAACAAACAAAAAAGAAAAAAGAAAAAACCTGAAAAATAAGTTGCTGTCCAGCAACTTATTTCATTTTTAAATTATGTGTATGTCCAAATGTGGGTATGTGTCCCTGAGTACAGGGGCCCTCAAAAGCCAGAAGGTAGCAGCATCAGATCCCCTGGAATGAGCAATTGTGTTTGTTTGTTTCAGGACTGGCTTTCTAAGTAGCCCTGGCTGGCCTTCCTTTTTGGCTTGAACCCTAGAATTAAAGGCCCGTGCCACTATACCCCTCCCCAACGATAAACATCTTGAATAGGCTTTATGTCAAAATTTAAAATTACGCTCATTTATTCATGCGCGCATGTACGGATGCAGGCTGTCCATCCACTGTGAGAAGGCGGAGGTCAGAGGGCAACTTGTGGGTATGGATTCTCTCCTCTGACCCTCACCTTGTAAGCAAGGCCTTATCTCTTCGCTGGGCTGTTTGCTCACAGGGCATATGGACTGACCTGCTCTGGCTGAGCTACGTGACAGGTGGGCCTAGCTTCTCAGTGGAAGCAGTTACATCAACAGACTGGATTTCAGAGAGCTCAAAACCAGAGGAGTGCGGGAGGGGGTTCATCAGTGCAGAGGGAAGCCCAGGGGAGGGTGCAAAGGAGCCAAGGGAGGAAAGGCCTTCTAGAAGGGTAGAAGCAGGAGTCTGTGAGGTGAGGCAAGAGAGACACCTGTTGGCCAGAGAGGGGTAGCCACCCGTCACAGGACGCACTGGGGTGACGCTGGAGAAGTCAGGACAAGGAGTGGCTGCCCTAACAGAAGCAGCCTCAGCGGAGGTGTAAGGACTTCCCCAGAAGATTATAGAGAGTGGAGAATAGAAAATGGGAAACATATGCCTTCAGTCCCAGACCTAGGGAGGCCCAGGCAGGTGAACGTCTGTGAGTTCGAGGCCAGCCTGGTCTACAAAGTGAGTTCCAGGATAGCCAGGGCTACACAGGGAAACCCTGTCTTTGAAAAAACAAAACAAAGAAGGCAGAAGGCAGGGGCATCTCTGAGTTTCCTACACCAAGTACCTTCTAGTGTCTCTTTAAAGAGCTAAGAATAGGTATTTATTCTTATAATTACTGTGTGTGTGTGTGTGTGTGTGTGTGTGTGTGTGTGTGTGTGTACATGACAGCAGACAGCTTTAGGATGGGGCTGTCTCCTTCCCTTTTGGTGGAGTGACCCGCTACACCAGGCCTGGCTGGTATCTCTTAGTTGAGTTTATTTCTGGTTCCCAGCCTCCTCGCTTCTGCTGTGACTGGGCTGAAGACACCAGAGTAGGGATTAGATCCTGTTGTGGGTTTCAACACTGCTTGGAGACTCGTTTTGGTGAGCAACAGTGCTAACTGGAAACTTGTCACAGACTGCCACCTAGTGGTCCTTTGAAGAACTGCCCCGGGTCCAAACGAATTGCTCGCAGCTTGTTGGAAAAAAAAGAATTGGTAGACTGTTTAGCTGTTCTGGGTTCTGTGAGTCCAGGGTAGCCAGAATGTTCAGGGTTGGGAGGAATGTGGTTCCGGGAGAATGGCTCGGTGGGTAAGAGCTGCCCAAGCATGTGAACCCATGTGATCTCAGAACCCAGCCTGGAGGGTGGTGTGCGCCTAGAATCCCGGTACTGGGGTGGGAGGATTTCTGAGGATTTTTCAGGCTAGCAGCTTAGACAGAAAATAGCAAACCCCGAGTCAGTGTAAGAGAGACCATCTTGAGTGGATAAAGAGG
The DNA here is from genome assembly GCF_011064425.1 of Rattus rattus. Lineage (NCBI taxonomy): Eukaryota > Metazoa > Chordata > Mammalia > Rodentia > Muridae > Rattus > Rattus rattus. The sequence goes on along the minus strand of NC_046171.1, from coordinate 4,347,619 downwards.
AATAATCTCGGACATCTGCCATGCGCGGCTGGTCCCCACGCTCCCACCCCCACCCCGACCCTCGCCTCGTGACTCCTTCACTCGAAAAAGTTTTATTTTAGTTTTCGAGACAGGGTCTTTTTTTTTTAATTTTTTATTTATTTTATGTATATGAGTACACTGTAAACTCTCTTCAGACACACCAGAAGAGGTTTTGGATCCCATTACAGATGGTTGTGAGCCACCATGTGGTTGCTGGGAATTGAACTCAGGACCTCTGGAAGAGCAGTCGGTGCTCTTAACCACTGAGCCATCTCTCCAGCCCGAGACAGGGTCTTATATGTAGACTAAAATCCTTCCTGTAGACGAGGTAGCACGGACATTGGTCTTTCTCAGCCCCCAAGTGCTGAGACAGAAAGTGAACCCTGCCGTACCTGGCTTCAAACTTCTTTTTTTCCCCCACACAGCATATGGCCTCAAGCAGCCCAGGCTAGACCGAAACATGAACTACAGATGGGTATGAGCTTGAACTCCTGATCCCCCTACCTCCAATCACCAAATGCTGTTTCCAGTCCTACACCACCACCTTGCCTGTGTGTCAGCAGAATTTAGGTAGTTTTTTTTGAGACAAGGTTTTAAAGATGCTAGGTAGGATATAAAGGCATAATTTAGGAATGGAATCCTACTCTCCCACTCTGCATTGAGGCTGCTGCATGCTAGGAGTTAAGTGTGGAAGGGTGGAGAGATGGCTCAGTGGTTAGAGCACTGACTGACTGCTCTGCACAGGTCCTGAGTTCAAATCCCAGCAACCACATGGTGGCTCACAACCATCTGTAATGGGATCCGATGCCCTCTTCTGGTGTGTCTGAAGACAGCGACAGTGCGCTCACATAGATTAAATTAATAAGTGTATGGAAGGTACTGGATAGGACATACTGCCCCTTCTTCAGGGGCTCAGCCAGTGACCGAAGTCCTGCTTTCACTATGTGACCTGGCCATGTCTGTTTCCTCTGGGGCCCGGAGAGACGGCTCAGTGGCCAAAAGCACCCGCTGTTCTTGCAGAAAACTTGAGTTTAGTTCCCTGCACCCAACTCTGGTGGTTCACAACCACCTTGGGCTCAGCTCCAGGGATTCCAACAGCCTCTTCTGGCCTTCCTGAACTCCTGGGAACCTGGACTGCTGTGCACAAACCCACACTTGCATGCACACATGGACATATGATTAAAAAAACAAAAATGGGGGGTTGGGGATTTAGCTCAGTAGTAGAGCACATGCCTAGCAAGCACAAGGCCCTGGGTTCGGTCCCCAGCTCTGGAAAAAACAAAACAAAAAAACAAAAACAAAAACAAAAAAATGGTTCGTTCAAGCAGGGTGAGGTGACACACGCCTTCAGTTCTGGCTCTCATGAGGTAGAAGTAGGTGGATCTTTGTAAGTTCCGGAGCCAGCCTGATCTACATAGTGAGTTTCAGGCTAGCTGGGACTCCACAGTGAGATCCCAGTTCAACCAATATTTGTTTATTTGTTTGTTTATAAATAGCCCTTTGGGCTAGAGGTATACTAAGTTGATGGCTTTTCAGCATGAATAAAAACCTTAAGTCTGAGCCTTGAATCCTAGCACTTGGGAGGCAGAGGCAGGCGGATCTCCATGAGTTTGAGGCCAGCCTGGTCTACAGAGACAGCCAGGGCTACACAGAGAAACTCAAACCCTGTCTCCAAGAACCAAAAGAGAGGGGTGGGGAAGAAATGAAATAAAGGAAAAAACCCTACATTTGATTCCCTGCACCTCGGGGTTGGGGATTTAGCTCAGTGGTAGAGCGCTTGCCTAGGAAGCGCAAGGCCCTGGGCTCCGTCCCAGCTCGGAAAAAAAAAAAAAAAAAAAGCGTGATTCCCTGCTCTTCATAACTGGATTTGATGTTTGTTGTGAATTTCTCTATTCCCAGCACTCCAGTGGCAGAGGCAGGAGGATCAGAAATCCTGGGTCATTCTCAGCTAATGAAGAGTGGGGGCCAACCCGATAAAAGGCGGAGACAAGGCCTGAGAAATGGCACAGAAGGTGAAGGGCTTGCCTCAAAAGCCCGAAGACCCGCGTTTGGGTCCACAGGACCCATGTGGAAGCCAGGCCCGTAGCCCGTGGCTTGCATCTGTAATAGCGGCTGTAATCCCAGCTATTTTCCAGCAAGACGGAGGTGGTGGGGCAGAGACGGGAGAATCCTGGAAGCCATAGGCCAGCTCACCCGGTGATGCAGCTGCCACAAAGAGCCCGCCTCAAACAGGTGGGAGCGGAGGACCAACCTCCACACACACGGCCCCCGTGGGTCTGCACTCGAGTGCACGAATGTGCACATCCACATAACAAACAACGTTCAAACTGAAGGGACCGAGAGGGGAGAGGGCGGGCTAGCGGTTAAGAGAACAAACTGCTCTTCCGGAGACCCAGAGACCCAGTGTTGGTTCCCAGCACCCATGTTGGGCAGTTCACAACTGTCTTAGCTCCAACTCCAGGGGATTTGAGGTCTCTGGCTTCCTGGGGATGGGAGGAAGGGACCTGTTCTTGCAGACATATACCCCAATGCAGACACAGCTGCATATACGTAAATAAAAAAAACAAGGACGATAGGGCTGGAGAGAGGGTTCAGTGGTTAAGAGCAGTGACTGAGGGGGTTGGGGATTTGGCTCAGTGGTAGAGTGCTTGCCTAGCAAGCGCAAGGCCCTGGGTTGGTCCCCAGCTCGAAAAAAAAAAAAAAAAAAAAAAAAAAAAAGAGCAGTGACTGCTCTTCTAGAGGTCCTGAGTTCAAATCCCACAACCACTTGGTGGCTCACAACCATCTGTAATGGAATCCGATGCCCTCTTCTGGTGTGAGACAGCTACAGTGTACATAAATAAATAAATACATCTTTAAAAAAAAAAGAGTTAAAAAATGGACACCAGCAAAATAGGCAACGCAAAGGTAACAGATATATCATTAGGTAACCAAGCCTATAACAGGCTGCACTGCATGTAACTCAACCCCTCCTGAAAAGACCCCCGGGTGGGCGCCATCCCAATCCTGGTTCAGTTTGTTTTGCGGTACAACGACCCCAGCCCGACAGGTGGCCACGAGTCCACGGTGCTGATGGAGGAGCGCTTGCGGCGGCCGGCTATGCTCATGATCTTGGGGTCCCTGTAGAGCGTGTAGCCGTGCTTCACCACGAAGGGCAGGGAGGCGAAGTGCAGGAGCATGCGGGAGATTTGCAAGAGCAGGTACAGTTGGCTCAGGTCCTTGAACTGCTCCTTGATGGTGCCGTGGATGAGCAGGACCATGGTGAAACTGAGCAGCTCGTAGACGGTGATCCAGACGGTGTAGACCAGCAGCCCGATGAACATGTTCTTGTCCAGGCAGAAGAGGAGGAAGCAGCTGACGGTGATGGTGGTGATGGACAGCCCCGTGCTGATATTATGCCTGTAGACCACGACCCAGGACGACACCTCGGACTCTGTGTCCAGGTAGATGCTGTACTTCTCTTCGAAGCCGATGTGCGTCATCTGGTTCAGCTCAAAGATGAAGAACTGAATGGTATTCAGGACGGAGAAGATGCCCACCATGGTGGCTATCATCCTGGAGTTCATTTCAGACCGGACTCACCAGGGTAGGTCCTGAGGGAGAAAAGCTTGGATGAGCCCGAGAAGAGGCAGAGCAGGCGCAAGGCCAAGACCCCAAGTCACGTGGAGAGGGCGTGGCCCAAGGGTCTGAGCCTCGGTCTAACCTGAGGAGCTCGAACCGCGTTGTTGAGACACAGAAATACCACTAGCCTGGGGGAGTTGAGTAGTTTCCAACTCTGTCTCAGTCCCTGCTGTCGCTGTAGGGTGATGAATGGTTCTGTGGAGACAGGAAGATCGGGAGTTCAAGGTCATTCCCAGCCTGGCTTACAAGAGACCCTGTCTTAAAACAAAACCCCCCAAATAACAGGGGCTCATCAGTTAGGAACACACGGCTTGCCAAGGAGACATGTTGGGTTCCTGGCACGCACGATCATGTGATTGTAACTTTTCTACTGCTGGGCTCAGACCCTGTGACCAAAGTCACATAACTGGGGGAGTTTCTTTGGGGTTTACGGTATTAGAGGGTGAGTCCTGGACCACCCTGTCTTTTTTTTTTTTTTTTTTTTTTTTTTTTTTTTCCGGAGCTGGGGACCGAACCCAGGGCCTTGCGCTTGCTAGGCAAGCGCTCTACCACCGAGCTAAATCCCCAACCCCGCCTGGACCACCCTGTCAGGGCGCACATCTGCCAGCGCTCACCCGCGGATCCATAAGCAGGAGGCAGAGAGAGTTAACTGGAAATGGTGTCCGTTCTTGCAACCACAGAGCCTGTTGCACTGACATGCCAGCAAGGCCATAGGTGACAGTGTCAATGAGAATGGCCCCCATAGGCTCATATGTTTGAAGAGTTGGTCTCTAGTCGGTGGAACTGTTCGGGAAGGATTAGGGGGCGTAGGCTCCGCCCCCAGCACTGCACGCACCTGGTGTGGTAGCACACACTGGTAATCGGCACCTACCAGATAGACACAGGGAGGTCATTCTGTAGGCATTCTGTAGGCAAGTTGGAGGCTGGTCTGGGATACAGGAGACCCTGTTAGTCCCTAGAAGGGAGCCTGGTATTCACTTCACTGAACAATTATTCTAGTCACAAATTTTTTATATGCATAATTTGTTTGTTTTATGTTCTTTAGTGTTTTTGACTACATGTTGGAGGGTGTCAGATCCCCTGAAACTGGAGTTGTGAGCTGCCATGTTGGTGCTGGGCAGTGTACCCTGATCTTCTAGAAGAGCCAGTCAGCCAACCATCTATTGGCCTGAATGCTCTGTCTGCGTGTACACCTGCATGCCAGGAGAGGGCATCGGCTCCCTTTATAGATGGCCACCGTGTGGTTTCTGGGAATTGAACTCAGGACCTCTGGAAGAGCAGCCAGTGCTCTTAACTGCTGAGCCATCTCTCCAGCCCCCATTTTTTTTTATTTTTGTGTGCATTATATGTGTTTTGCCTGCATGTATGTCTGTGAGGGTGCCAGATCCCCTTTAAGTGGAGTTACAGAGAGATTGAGCTGCCATGTGGGTGCTGGGAATCGAACCTGGGTCCTGTGGAAGAACAGCCAGTGCTCTTAGTCAGGGAGACATCTTTCCAGCCCCAAGTCGTTCTTTCTTATGTTGTTTATTTTTTATTATTTATAATTATGTGTATGTGTGTGTCTGCATGTGGGTGCTATGAACTCTGGTCCTCTGGAAGATCAGTTTGTGTTCTTAACCACTGAGCCATCACCTCGGTCCTCTTCCTCATTTGCCCCAACTCTGTGTCTGTCTGTCTGTCTGTCTCTCTCCTGTGTCTTTTGCCATGCACCTGTTCACTTACACATGGAGGCCAGAAGAGGGGCCATCCAGTTTCTTCCTCTGCTACTCTTTAGCTTTTCCTTTGAGACAGAACCCACATTTTCGGAGGGCAGAAAGCCCCAGGGATGCTCCTGTCTCCAACAGCCCCAGAGAGGCTAGGGCTGTTTGTGTTTGGGGGGACGCCTGGCTTGTCACGTTAGCTGCGATATAAACTCTGATCCTCATGATTGCGTGGCAAGCGTTTTGCACCACTGAGCCATCTCCCCGAGGGGACATGATACACACTGGAATGAGATGTCTCCAGTGAGCCCATGATTCTGAGCAATGACTGCATGCCAATCAAAGACAAACAACGAGAGGGAGAGAGGGAGGGAGGGAGGAAAAGAAAGGAGAGAGAGGGGTTGGGGATTTAGCTCAGTGGTAGCTTGCCTAGCGCGCAAGGCCCTGGGTTCGGTCCCCAGCTCTGAAAAAAAGAAAAAAGAAAAAAGGAAAAAAAAAAAAGAAAGAAAGGAGAGAGAGAGGGAGAGAGGGAGGGAGGGAGGAGGAAGAAGGGAGGAAGGAAAGAAAAGTGGGGGAGGGAGGAAGAAGAGGAGAGAGGGAGGGAAGGAGAGAGGAAGGAAAGGAAGTGGGGGAAGAGGGAGGGAGGGAAGAAAGGAAGGAGAGGGGGAAGAGGGAGGAGGAAGGAAGGAAGGAGGGGGAAGAGGGAGGAGGGCCTGTAGAGATTGCTAATCATTTAAGAGTGCCTGCTGCTCTTACCAAGGACTTGTTTTGAATTCAATCTTCCCATTGGATGGTTCATGACTGCAGCTCTAGGGGACTCAACGCCCCCTTCTGGTCTCTTTGGGCACTGCATAGCATATGCTCTTGAAAGAGCTAACAATATCTTTTTGTTTGTTTGTTTGTTTTGTTTTGTTTTTTCCAGACAGGGTTTCTCTGTGTAGCCTTGGCTGTCCTCGAACTGGCTCTGTAGACCAGGCTAGCCTTTAACTCTTCAGAGATCTACCTACCCCTGCCTCCCAAGTTCTGGGATTAAAGGCGTGTGCCCACCGCCACCCGGCAACAGTTGGGTTCTTAACTAAGTATGGCTTCTACTATAAGCAACTCCTTAGACAAGGAGCTATGAGATGAGCAAGAAAGACCGAGACGGAGTTAACTTCCTGCCATGGTAAAAAGCTACTGGTGTATCCTGTAGATAAAAAGTGAGGACAGGGACAGCTAACAGACACCTGCGAACTCAGTGGGCTGTGACCCTGGCCAAGTCACTGATGGCTAGCAGACCGGCAAAGTCAGTAACTAGCAAAGATGAAGCCAGATGGACTGAGGGGATCTTTCAACTACCCCTGGTTGGATTGGCAGCGTCTGAAGAGCTCCGGGTCATCTCCCTGGTTGGGTCAGGGGACACGCATACACTGTGTGAGTTTTCCCTAGGTTTGGCCCACGGTAGCCCAGAGAATTAACCAATCTCAATGGGGGACTCCTCAGTCTTCATTCAGTTTCTGATACACACACACACACACACACACACACACACACACACACAAATGCACAGGCACGCACACACACCGGAACTCACACACCATACACATGCACAGACGTGTACACATACACACATGCACAAACTCAAGCAGACTACACATGCACATGTACTCATGCATACATGCACACACAAACTACACATGCACACGTGTGTACACATATACACATGCATGTGCACACACATGCACATGTGCATACATGCACACAAACTCACGTAGACTAGACACACACACACACACACACACACACACACACACACACACACACTCTGATAAAAAAGGCACAAAAGACCTGATGTAATTGAAAACTTCCAGAGAGAATCCCATTCTCCTGGCTCAGAAGACAACATCACGAAGATGAAATTTTTACTGCGAACCCACCCAGTGAGATAAGGCTTGCCTGGTGTGTATGGGGCACTAGGTTTAATCCTTGGTGCTGCCCCACTCCCACCCCCAAATTTCCAGTCGATTCTATGGCTTGTATGTACACACATGTGTGGTGGCTGGTTTTATGTGAATTCAACACAGGCTAGAGTCACTGGAGAGGAAGGGGCCTCAGTTGAGAAAATGCCTTCTGTAAGATTGCCCTGTAGGGTGCTGGAGAGATGGCTCAGTGGTTAAGAGCATTGACTGCTCTTCCAGAGGTCCTGAGTTCAAATCCCAGCAACCACATGGTGGCCCACAGCCATCTGTAATGAGATCTGATGCCCTCTTCTGGTGTGTCTGAAGACGGCTACAGCATAGTCATATATAATAAATAAATCTTAAAAAAAGATTTTTTTTGCTGTAGGCAAACGTGTAAGGCATTTTCTTAATTAGTTATTGGTGGGGGAGGGCGCAGCCCATTGTGGGTGGTGCCATCCCCTGGGCTGGTGATCCCGGGTTCTATAAGAGAGCAGGCTGAGCAAGCTCCCCATGAGGAGCAAGGCAGCAAGCAGCACCCTCCATGGCCTCTGCATCAGCTCCAGGGTCTAGGTTTCTGCCCTGCTTGAGTTCCTGTCCTGACTTCCTTGGGTGATGAACAGGGATGTGGAAGTGTAAGCTGAATAAACCCTTTCCTCCCCAGCTTGCTTTGGTCATGGTGTTTCATCATAGAAACCCTGACCGTATTGTGCCTGCATGCTTGTCCCTTCTAAAACTCATGCTAAATTTATCATTGTGATGGTATGGAGGGTGGTTGGGGCCTTTAAGAGCCACTAGGGTCCTGAGCAGTGGTGGCACACGCCTTTAATCCCAATACCCAGAGGCGGGCGGAGGTCTGAGTTCAAGGCCAGCCTGGTCTACAGAGTGAGTTCCAGGACAGCTGGGGGCTACTTAGAGAAACCCTGTCTGAAAAAAACAAACAAAATCAAGAGTCGCTGGGAAGACTTGTGTGGGGGAATTTCCTACCTTAAGAAACAGGTCGGGGTTGGGGATTTGGCTCAGTGGTAGAGCGCTTGCCTAGCAACCGCAAGGCCCTGGGTTCGGTCCCCAGCTCCGGAAAAAAAAAAAAAGAAAGAAAGAAACAGGCCCAGGTTTACGGTCTTAACCATAGTGACTTATGACATCATGCCCGTGCAGCCAGACACGTTGTAAAAGTTTATACCTTGGCAAAGCAATGAAACGTGGGCAGGGTCACACAGGTAAACACCCCACCCAGGCCGTCCATACAGAAAAGCTTACTTCTCTTCCCAGCAGGGCGAACCCCTCTCTGGGGACATGCCTGTTGGGCCTTTTATAGCCTACTTCAATACATTCTCTGTCACTGTCCTAGAGTCTAGTAAATCCTTTTACCGCCTGTACGCTTGGCCTTGAGATGTCAACCAAAGACAACTGTCACACCTGTCTCAGATTTGTGTTTTTTAAAAAAAAATTTTTTTTCTTTTGGCTTTTGGCACAGTGTAGTGGCACACGCCTTTTATCCCAGCAGTAAGGAGGCAGAGGCAGGGGGGAATCTCTGTGAGTTGGAGGCTAACCTGGTCTACATAGGGAGTTAGTTCCAGGCCAGCCAAGGCGGCATGATGAAACCCTGTGTCCAGACAAAAATTATTTTTATCTGTGTGTTGTTGTAAAAATATAAAAAATAAAAAAAGTATTGGTGTCTTTTACCCTGCTTGGTCCGCACTGCGGTGCCCCAAGATATCTGCTAGATATCTTGGCGGAAACACATCCCAACTTCGCCACGGCAGCCCAGTGTCTCCAGCCACCGCATACTTTCCTACACTCAAACCCTCACATAAAAGAATACACACAACACAAATCTTAGATCCAATTGGTAAGATATAATTGCTCACTTAAACATGCAAAGCCCGGTACCATCCATCCCTAAAGAACATTGATAACAACCTGTAAATACACAGAGCAGAATCTTTACATCAGCCTCCATTGTCCTGCCACAGCTTTTCTTTTCTCTCCCTCTCTCTCTCTCTCTCTCTCTCTCTCTCTCTCTCTCCTTTCCTGTCTCCTCCTCTTCCTTCAAACTTCTCTCCCATCCATCCTTCCTTCTCCTCCAATGACAGGCCTCCTTCTATCCTGTACCTGCCCCTCACCTGTACCTTACAAATTCAATGGGGAGAAGTTTCTGGTGAAGTCACCTGATTCCTGAGTAGTGACTAGGCAGCTGTCCTTTGGGGCAGTGGAATTAGCATCAAAATGCAGACAACTCCAGGGCAAACCACAACATCTGTGTGCATGTGTGTCTCTGTGTGTGTATATATGCACACATGCTTGTAGCGCCCACGGGAATGAACTAGAGATGCAGGCAGTTGTGAGGTGCCCGAGGTGGGTGCTGGCGCTGAGACTCAAACTCTGGTCCTCTGAAAGAGTGGCAAGCATTGGGAACCAACAAACCATCTGTCTAGATGTCCTTCATCTTTTAACGCGTGCATGCGTGCGTGCGGGCGCATGTGCATATCTGTTGGGGGCAGAAAGTCGGAGGACAAATTGATGGGAGCCCGTTCTCTCTTTGCGCCATGTAGGGCTGGATTCAGGCCCTCCTGCTTCCTAGCAACCATTTAACTATTGAACATCCACAGTGTATAGTGTAGCAAGAGGCATAGCAACAAGTGTAACAGATTCCTTTTGATTAGTGAAATACCTTTGACACTTTTGTTTTTGTTTTTTTAAGAAACGGCGTCTCCGTGTAGCCCTGGCTATCCCTGAACTTGCTCTCTAGACCAGCTTGGTTTGAAGTCAGAGGTCTACCTGCTTCTGCCTACTGTGTGCTAGGTTAAAAGGCCACCTTCCTTCTCCCTGGGTGGACACTTTTTTTGTTTGTTTTTTTTTTTTTTTGGAGCTGGGGACCGAACCCAGGGCCTTGCGCTCGATAGGCAAGCGCTCTACCGCTGAGCTAAATCCCCAACTACACTTTTTTTTAAAAAAGATTTATTTTCCTTTTATACTGTGTGGTGGTTGAATAAGGATGGCTCATATAGTTGAAGTGTTTAGTCACCAGGAAGTGAAACTGTTTGGAAGAATTAGGAGGGTTAGGGGGCGTGGCTTTGTTGGAGGAAATGTGTCTTTGGGGGTTGACTTTGAGATTTTAAAAGCCCATGATAAGCCCAGCTTCTCTCTCTTCCTGCTGCAGGTTAGGATATAGCGCTCCCATCTGTATGCCCAATACTTCTGTACTCCCTGTTATGATGTAGATGTAAGCAAACCCCCAATTAGATGCTTTTTTTTTTTTTTTTTTGAGCATTGCTTTGGTCATGGTGTCTCTTCAGAGCAATGGAACGGTGTCTGAGGCTGAAAGCCTGTATGCATGTGTGCGTCCTATGTGTGCAGTGCCCGAGAAGTCCACAAGAGGGCACTGGATCCCCGAGACCTGGAGTCACTGTGTGGGTTCAGGGAGCAAGGGCCCATTACTGCAGAGCTCTCTCTGGCCTTTTCTAGGCCATCTCTTGACAAACTACGTATGTGGCTTGGTGGTGACACTCAAGAGAGAAACTAAGGGATGTTTTCTTTTTTTCTTTTTATTGTTTTACTTGTCAGGTCTGTAACAGCAGACATGGCTAGGTAGGGGTCGAGGCTAAAGAGGATACAGCATACCAAAGGCAATCCTCCCCCCCAAAAAAGGAAAGATGTATGTGGGGGACTAGGACTACCCCGAGAATCTCCAGGGATTGGAAATGGTCACCAATTAGTCACTGTAGTGGGGGATAAAGTTTATAATCTTTGATTTCCGCCTTGGAGTCTCTCCGATTCCCAAAGAGATACGCCTATGGTAGGTGATTATGTTGCCCTGTTTTTTGCTCTGGTAGATGATTTGGGCGTGGGTGACGACGAAATATAGCCAGAAGCAGTGTAGGGAGGCCCGGGATACCCAGCCGAACCATCGCATGGCTCTGACCAGGGCCACGCTGAACTCGTCCGTCAGGGTCTGGACAGCCAGGTTGACGGCCTCATATATGATGATCCAGACTGTGTAACTCATCAGGCCCTCGTAAATCTGGGCGTACACGGAGTACAGGAGGAAGCAGCTGACTAGCATGGTGATGAGGGACAGGGAGAGGACGATTTTGAAGCTCCAGCAGATGAAGAAGTGACTCAGTATATTGATGCCCTGAGAATGGACGTTATCCGTGCAGTTGCCGTTCCCGAGATGCTTCCTTTCAAAGATGAGGTGCATGTGGGTCGCCATGACGGAGAAGACGCCCGACAGCACTGTGCCCATCTTGGCCGTCAACCCACACCAGCTCTGGTTCTTCATGCCAACGCCTCCTGCGGAGACAAACAACCCCACGGGGATTCAGTTCCTGTCCGCGCAGGAAGTGCCAGGCTCTCCACCACCCCGGCTCCGCCCACCTCGGAAGCAGAGTGGAAAGGAGAGGGGAAATGGCAGCTTTAGCCGACCAAAGGTGTTGGACTGGGGTAGGGGTGGGGAGGAGGCCTGGGTGACTCCTCGTGGGTAAAGAGCTTGCAGAGGACCTGAGTTTAGGGCCCACTGTGAAACTCCTGCAGTGGCCTGTGCTTCTGTCACCCAGGTCATTGGTAGGGGGAATGGAGACAGATCCTGGAGTTTACTGGACTAGGAGAAACAGAGCTTTGAGTTCAGGAAGAGCACATGTTTCAAAGGAGTATGACAAAATAGGAGTCATAGAGAAAGACACCTGACATTCTCTCCTTAGGCTAAGGGCAAGCCAAGAGAGATGGGTTTGCCCAGTCTTTTTTTTTTTTTTTTTTTTTAAAGATTTATTTATTTATTATAGATGAGTTCACTGTAGCTGTCTTTGGTTCAGATGCACCAGAAGAGGGCATCAGATCCCTTTACAGATAGTTGCGAGCCACCATGTGGTTGCTGGGATTTGAACTCGGGACCTCTGAAAGAGCAGTCAGTGCTCTAACCACTGAGCCATCTCTCCAGCCTGCCCCATCTTTTCTATGCCTGGCTTCAGAAGTTCTATACTGACAATCCCAGCCTGCTCTTCAGAAGCCGGCCCCACGCAATGGGCCATAGACTGGGAAGGGCAGAAGGGGTTTCCATTCTCCTGTTGGGGGCAGGTTTTTGTCAATGTGTGGTGAAAACTTCTTAGCTGAGTGTTCAGGATCCAACCCCAAGTTTGCCGAACTGCCCAAAGAAACAAGAACCATCGCGGCAAAGTAAAACTCACAATGAATTGACCCGCCATGGCTTCCCCTGGCTTCTTCCGCCTTGCTGAGACTGAGGACTCTGTCTCTATGTCTCTATTGGTCTGTCTCTCTCTGAGTGCCTGATGTTAATAACTGACAGCCTCTGCCCCCGCCCTGCCACTGCTTTGTAGAAGGGGTTAGACCTCACACCACCGATAGAATTGCGAGGACTGCTTACAGTACTCTTAGAAAACACAATGTGACTATGTGAACAGTTAGTAAGTAGACAACGGGGGAGGAGCTGGGGACCTGGCTCATGGGTTACAGCATTTGCCTTGCACATGTGAAACCCTAGGTCTCAGCCCCTGCACCATATAAAACCATGGTACACATTTGTAAATCCAGTACTCTGGTGTGTGGAGGCAGGAGGATGAGGAACTCAAGGTCATCGTTGGCTCTGGAGTGAGCAAGTTCAAAGGCAGTTTGATAGGAAAACCTGTCTAAAAAACTAATGTAGGAGTTCTTCAGGAAAGAGTGGGCTTGGGGGGAAGCTTGGTGGGTTGAGGAGCTTGCTGCCAAGTCTGACAACCTGAGTTCAAACCCCGGACTATACATAAAGGTGGGAGGAGAGAACTGACTCCACAAAGCTGTCCTCTGATCTCCACACACGTGCCCTGGCACATGTGCCCTCACCATATACACATAATAATAATTAAAGATGTAAAGGGAGGGCTGGAGAGATGGCTCAGTGGTTAGAGCACTGACTGCTCTTCCAGAGGACCTGAGTTCAATTCCCAGTAACCACATGGTGGCTCAGGACCATCTGTAATGGGATCCGATGCCCTCTTCTGTTCTTAAATATAAAAGGAGGAAGGACTTGGTACATAGTTACATAATGCGAGTGTTACACTGTTGTCAAAATCTCATCTCTACAGAAACACACTACAGTAGGTCTGACTCTTAGTCTGATGCCTAGGACCCACAGGACAGAAGGGGAAGGAGTGACTTGGAAACTGCCCTCTGGCACTTCCTACGAGACTGCAGTGGCACGCGGTGCGCACACTCATTAGCACAAAATGAAAAGAAGAATGACCAGTGGAAAAAACCCACTAATAGAAGACCTTGCAGAGTCACCGCCAGGGTTAAATGAGCAAGTATTGGGAGACTCAGAAAGGTTGTGCACGCAGAGGGCACGGACCAGCTCAGGGCTCTTCTGTCTTTATGCCAACGGGAGACTCCCGTCTACTCTGCATGTTAACTACTGTTTGCTAGGCTCTGTGCACAGCAATACCAGTTAGAGTCTTTCCCGTGCCTATATCCCACTTTGCTAAGAGTCTGGCTGTGTTCAGGATGACCAGAGACCTGGATCCAGGGGAAACATTTGCCTTCCCGGACATTGCCTCAAAGCGAGGACGCCCATGGACATAGTTGCAGGGGATGAGACACATGCGGAAATCCACTGGGCACTCTGCCACGACCCTCTCTGCCTGACAGTGGATGCAGGAGGACATGGGCATTACAATCCTTACGTTTTACTTTTTCTCACTTTTTTCATTATTTAATGTGTGTGTATATGTGTATGTGAGAGTGTGTGTGCGTGCATATGTGTGTATGTGTACATGTGTGTATGTGAGCATGTGTACATGTGCGTATGTGTATGGGAGCATGTGTGTGTGTGCATGTGTGTGAGCGTGTATGTGTATGCATGTGCGTGTGTGTGTGTGTGTGTGTGTGTGTGTGTGTGTGCAGTACCTAAGAATTCCAGAAGAGGGCATCAGATCTCTATGCAGACTTGGCCTGCCTCTGCTTCCTGAGTGCTGGTATTAAAGAAGAGTGGCCATCACAGTTGGCCTAAAACTGCTTTATTTGTTTGATTTTTGTTTGTTTGTTTTTTCTGAGGCAGGGTCTTGTTATATAGCTCTGGCTGGCCTGGAGCTCACTGTATAGATCAGGCTGGCCTGAATCTGCTTATCTCGCCACAAGTGCTTCGATACTCAGGTCATCATGCTTACAAAGGTGCTTTGCGTGATAGGCTCATATATTTGAATGTTTGGTCCTCAGTTGGTGGAACTGTTTGGGAAGGATTAGGAGGTGTGGTCTTGTTGGAATAGGTGTGTCACTGGGGGTAGGTTTTGAGGTTTCAAAAGTTCATGCCAGGTTCATCCCCAACCCTGTCTCTCTCTGTCTCTGTCTGTCTGTCTGTCTGTCCCTTCCTCCCTCTCTCACTGCTGCTTGTGGATAAGATGTAAGCTCCCAGCTGCTACTCCAGCACCATGCCTGCTTGCCTGCTTGCCTGCTTGCCTGCTTGCCTGCTTGCCTGCCTGCAGCCATGCTTCCTGCCTTGATGGTCATTCACTCACCCTCTGAAACTGCGAGCTCCCAAGTTAAATGCTTTCTTTTATAAGTTGACTTGGTCATGGTGTCTTCTCGTTGCAATGGAACAGTCATTGAGACACAAGGCAAGGAATTTAAGCTCTGGACTATCTCCCTCAGACCTTAAAACTTCTGTTTTCTGTTTTCCTTTCGTTTGAGACTGGGCTGGCCTGGAACTCACAGAGATCTGCCTGCTTCTGTCTAGAGAGCTGGGCTCAAGGCAACTGTAACCACACAAGGCTCAAGATACGTTTTACTGGGCCCCCGCTACCCCAATGACGGCTTCATTCTGCTCTTCCTCTCCACCTCTGCCTGGCCCCTCCCACTCTGCTCCCCCCTGTCACAGCCTTATCTCTTCACTGTGACATTCATTACTCTCTTTCTTCCTCTCCCTCCTCCCTCAAGATCTCATGTCCCCCTCAGTCTATTTTCTAGTTTCATGATCCATCTCCCCGGCCCTGCCCTCCACAGGAATTAAAGTCTAGGATCCACATGTGAGGGAACGTAGGTCCTATTTGTCCTTTGAGCCTGGTTTATTCTACTTCCTACGAGGGTTTCCAGCTTCATCTGCGTCCCTGCAAATGTCGCGATTTCATATTATTTCACAGCTGAGTAGATCCCACAGTCTGTACCTTCCGTCTCTTCCCCATTCATCCATCAGCTGATGCAAATCCATGCTGGTCCCATTCCTAGGTGTCTTGGGTTTCTGAGACAGGAGGCTAGGGGTGTCTTAGCTGCCTGCTCTGCCTCAGGGCCCCTCCTAAAGTCAGAGTAAAGGTCTGGAGCGGCTGCCACCTGAACACTGTCCTTGGGGGAGGGGCCTTTTACTCATCAGCTCTCTTCTTCCGGCCCGTTTTAAGGGCTGCCTGAGTCTCCTGTGCCATAGCTGCAGGCTTTACCGAGAGTAACTGCTCGGTACCAGCAGAGAAACGGCCTTGTCTTTTTTTTTTTTCTTCTTCTTCTTTTAAATTTTATGTGGTTGAGCGCCAGGTGCATGCAGTACCCACGGCAGCCAGAAGAGGGCGCCAGTCGGATCCTGAGGAACTGGAGTTACAGGCAGTTGTGAGCAGCAAATGCTCTTACCATTGAGCCATCTCTCCAGCCCGGTGGTCTCACTTCTTATAGGTTGACTAAAGGCTGAGGCTTTGAGCTTACTTCTCAGCCAAATAGCCAGCATCCAATCCAGCAGGGTGTGTGTGTGTGTGTGTGTGTGTGTGTGTGTGTGTGTGTGTGTGTGTGTGGGCACTCTCCAGGGGCCACAACCTGCTACCTCTCCATTTTCCCAGCAGGAGAGAAGTCCCAGATACTGTAGGGAAGCCAGGGTTTTCCCTTCTTCCAGGCCAAACTCTTGCTCAAGAGATCAGATTTTCCAAAACAAAAGCCGGATCCTCTCCAACACTGAAAGAGAACCAGCCTGTCATACTTCGACAGTGAGTCAGCTGACAAGCAGGGAAAGCAGTCCCCACTGGGGATGAGCGAATGCAGACAATAAACCACAGGGCTGCGCACACAGTCCTGGACGACGACGTCAGACTCCATTCGTCGCCCCAGGGGTGGCTCTACACATTCCTTCCTGTGTGTATAATCTTTTATTTCTCAAAGGTCTTTTCTCTACTTGGCTCTTTCCTCCGGGTCTTTCAGATCTCCTGCACGGTGTCAGGGTCCCACGTTAGCTTCCTTTCTGTGGTCACCGGCTGTCTGCCAACTTGCCCCTCACCAGCGGGCCAATCAGGAGTGCCCCGGAAGCTCTCCTCTGCGCTCAATTCTTCCACAGGAAGTTAAACATCTCCGAGAGCCTTCAGCAGCCTTCCTCTAGCTGTTCAATGCTCAGAACTGGGTGCATGGGCACCTCAGGCACGGTATCACCATAACTGCCATAGACAAATATTTATGCCAGGACTAAGAACCCAGCTGCCTTATTCCACCAGCAAGGAGGTCTCTTGATGAGGAATACGGAGTTTGTTCCACTTATGACCAATTTTCCTTGAATGTGGAGGTCTGTGATGTCAGGTAGGACCTTCACTACCTTAGCGACTGCGCCTTCCACAGACACGGCAATTATGAAGCCTTATGTATCCGCACAGTCGGCCAGAATAAAGTTTACATTAAGTATCACTTGCGGCAGATGGCTATGCTACCAGAGTTTTTTGATTTTTTTTGTTGTTGTTTTTGTTTTGGTTTGGTTCTGTTTTGGTTTTCAGAGTAACAGAGGAAGGGTTTTCGAGATAGGGTTTTCTCTGTGTAGCCCTTGCTGTCCTGGAATTTACTCTGTAGATCTCTCTGGCCTCGAACTCAGAGAGTTCTGCTTGCCTCTGCTCAGATAAAAGGCGTGCGCCACTGCCCAGCTTGGAAATTGGTAGCCTGATTGCTACCAACGTTTTTTAAATGATATTTTTACTCATTTTGTGTGCATGCCAGTTTGTGGAGGTCGGAGGACAACTTTTGGGAATAGGCTTTCTCCTTCCACCTTTATGAGGGTCCTAGGAATCGAACTCAGACCTTCAGCCATCTTGCTTGGCTCATGTAGCCTGGGCTTGCCTTGAATCCATTATGACTTTGGACTCCTGATCCTCCTGCCTCTTCCTCCAGTGCTGGGGTCATAGGCGTGGAGCCAATGTGCCTGGCTTGATGCTGTCAATTTGTAAGAAAGGACCCAGAAGAGAAGAAGCCAAGGTGACCATCCATGGTTCCTCTTTGCCATCCAGTCGGCTCAGAGGCTCAGTCGGCCTGCTAGGGCCACTTGAACCGTCACAGACTCTGGCTTTACAGATAGAGCGGCAGAGAAAAGAGATGGAGACCCCTGAGGGTTTCACAGAGCAGACCCCCCACTGTTTTTAAAATTTTTAAAATATATTTTTAAAAAACACTTATATAAGTACACTGTAGCTGTCTTCAGACACCAGAAGAGGGCATCAGATCCCATTACAGATGGTTGTGAGCCACCATGTGGTTGCTGGGAATTGAACTCAGGACCTCTGGAAGAGCAGTCGGGGCTCCTAACCACTGAGCCATCTCCAGCCCTGCCCCCTGCCTTGTTTTAAGCTCCCACAGGAGAGGGTTAAATGGATTTCCTATTGCTGGAAGGATAAAGCAGCCTCGAAGGCTCTGCCTTGTAAGCATTCTAAAGTCTTCCATAGCTGGTCCTGGGGATGGCTCAGTGGGTCAGAGCATTTACAGTTCTTGCAGAGGACCCCAGCTCAGTTTCTCAGAATTCATGAAGGCAGCTCACGGCCGCTTATAAGTCCAGCTCTAGGAGACCCAGCATCGTCTTCTGGACTTGGGGGGACCTTACACACGTGCACATATCCACGCACACACATATGCATAATTAAAAAGTAAAGTAAGTCTGGCCGCTCCAGCAACGGAAGGAAGCAGGGAGTCTGAAGTTCTTCATTTCTCCTTCCTCTCTTGCAAATCTAATCCCTCAGGCTAATCCTCAGTCCTGTTGCAGACCACCTGCCCCTCCTCGCTCTCTGCCTCCCATGCCCAAAGGACTAGACAGATTCTAGTGGAACACCCTGCTTCTCTCCCTCCTGTGGACACCCACTGGCCCATCTGCATTCTTAAGTGTCAGCCATTAACACCTGGAAACACATTTTCTGGAACCCCCAGTAGGCACACCTACCGGGATACCAGAAGAATTTCCTACCAGGCAACGAACAGCCACCACACCAGAGAGGAAACAAACTGAGGAACAAAACACCGGCCCAACAAAGACAAGATGGGATATCAGCGCCAGAATCACAGTCTTCCCAAACTCAGATGTCTAGATAACAGCATGAAAACGCAGTCAGGGCAAGGTTGCCACGAGAGACTAGCAGCCCCACCACAGCAGGCTCAGCCTATGCAACTGAAACACAAGAGAAAGACCTTAAAATGGCCTTCATGAATGTGACAGAGATGTTGGAGGAGGAAGTGAATCAATCCTTTTTTTTTCTTTTTTCTTTTTTTCGGAGCTGGGGACCGAACCTAGGGCCTTGCGCTTCCTAGGCAAGCGCTCTACCACTGAGCTAAATCCCCAACCTGAATCAATCCTTTTAAGAAGTCTATGAAAACACAGCGGAAGGAAATGCATAAAACAGTTCAAGGCCTGAATGTGGAATTCGAATCAATAAAGAAACAAGCAATAAACCAAACTGAGGGAAATCTGGAAATGAAAAAAAAAATTGAGGAATTCAAACAGGAACCTCAGAGGCAAGCCTCACCCACAGAATACAAGAGATGGGAGAGAGAATCTGAGGCATTGGAGACATGACAGAAGAAATGGGCGCTTCTGCCAAAGAAAACGTTAAATCGTAAAAAAAAAAAAAAAAAAGGAAAAATTGGGCACAAAACATCTGGGAAACCTGGGAAGTGTTGACAAAACCAAGTCTAAGAATGATGGGAATGGAGGAAGGAGAAGAAACGCAGGACAAAAGCACAGAAAATATTTTCAACAAAATCATAGAAGAAAATTTCCCCATCCTACAGGAGGAGGTTGCCTTTTAAGGTAGAAGCAGCTTTCAGAACACCAAATAGGCTGGACCAAAATCAAGTCCCCTCAGCATGCAATGTACAGAACAAAGAAAATATTAAAAGCCACAAGGGAAAAATACCAAGTAGCACTGAAGGCAGACCTATAGGATTACATCCAACTTCTCTCTTTCTCTCGCTTGCTCTCTCTTTTCTTTTCGAGACAGGGTTTTTCTGTGTAATAGCCCTGACTGTCCTTGTAGACAAGGCTGGCCTCGAACTCACAGACATTCACCAGTGTCTGTCTCTGGAGTGCTGGGACTAAAGGCATGCACCCCTATCCCCAGCTCTACACCCAACCTCTCAGTGGAGACTGACTTTAAAAACGAGAAGGGTCTGCACGGATGTGCTGCAGACTCTAAGAGTCCACAGATGCCAGCCCAGACTACTATACCCAGCAGAACTTTTCATCACAATAGATGGAAAAGGGACATTTAGTGATAAAATCAAATTTAGGCAATATTTATCTACAAGTCAAGCCCTACAGAAGGGACTAGAAGGAAACCCCCAACCTGAAGAGGTCGGCTACAGCCATGAGAACACAGGATAAATCCCAGACCAGCAAATCAAAGAGGGGAAGCGCAGACAGCACAGCACACACACACACACACACACACACACACACACACACACACACACACACACACACACACATGTATATACACAAACTCATAAACACACCACACACACAAACACACACATACACCACACATACATACCACACACCACACA
This sequence comes from Rattus rattus, assembly GCF_011064425.1. Lineage (NCBI taxonomy): Eukaryota > Metazoa > Chordata > Mammalia > Rodentia > Muridae > Rattus > Rattus rattus. The sequence goes on along the minus strand of NC_046171.1, from coordinate 4,327,578 downwards.
TACACACACAAAGAGCACACACATACCACACATCACACAACATAGCACACACGCAGCACACAAACACACACTAATACCATACACACACACATGTATATACACTCACAGACATACACATGTATATACACAAACTCACTACACTCAGCACACAAATACACACAAACACACCACACATACATACCACACACCATACATACACACAGAGCACACACATACTACACACCACGCAACATAGCATATACACAGCACACACCTCACACACACCACATATACACACACACATCACCCATACACACACAAAAAGCACACACACACCAACACACACACCCACACACACACCACACACACACACATACACATACACACCACACATACACCAGCACACACACACAGCAGCACACACACACACCACACACACGCACACACACACACACACACACACCACACACACACACACACACACACACACACACACACACACATACCACCTTTATACACACACACACACACACACACACACACACACACACACACACACACATCACCACCACCACCTCCACCACATAAACAAAATATCAGGAATCTGCAAACACTGCTCACTGATGCCTGTCTGTGTGTTTTGAGTAGATGTCATCCCATAGGTTCATATGTTTGAGCACTCAGTTACTAGGCAGTGGTGATGCTTAGCTGGGAATAGGAGGTGTGTCACTGGAGTGGGCTTTGGGGTTTCAAATGCTCAAGCCAGATCCAGTGTCTCTCTCTCTCTGCTGCCTGCTTCTCCGGATATAGAGCTCTCAGCTACCTTTCCGGCACCGTGTTGGTCTCGCCATGCTTCCCACCATGATGACAATGGGCTAGACCGCTGAAGGTAAACAAGCTCCCAATTAAATTCTCTCTTTTATAAGAAATGGACATGGTGTCTTCTCACAGCAGTAGAACACTAAGATAATATCCCTCAACCCCAGAGGTCTCAATTTCCAATATACGGAAACAAAAAGGATGGAAAAAAACCCCAATAATTCAAGCAAATGGATCTAAGAAGCAAGCTGGTTAAGTCATTTTAATATCTGACAAAATTGGGCTGGAGAGATGGCTCAGCAGTTAAGAGCACTGACTGCTCTTCCAGAGGTCCTGAGTTCGATTCCCAGCAACCACATGATGGCTCACAACCATCTGTAATGAGATCTGATGCCCTCTTCTGGTGTGTCTGATGACAGCTACAGTGTACTCATAAACATAAAATAAATAAAAATCTTTAAAAGAGTTTAAACAGATAGATTGATGAAAACTGACCAGCTCTCTACTGAATGAAAAAAAATGGGCCAAGACAAATAGAGAAAGTAAAGGCTTTCTAGAATTGAATGGAAACAAACACACAACATACTCAAACTTAGGGGACACAATGAAGGTTGCTTTAGAAGGTGTCTCAGTTAGGGTTTTCCTGCTGTGAGCAGACACCATGACCAAGGCAACTCTGATAAGGACGACATTTAACTGGGGCTGGCTTACAGGTTCAGAGGTTCAGCAGGATACAAAATTAACACACACACAAAAATCAGTAGCCTTCTCACACATGAGGGACAGAGAAAAGAAATCAGGGAAACAGCGCCTTTCACGTAGCCTCAAAGATTATAAAATGCCTTGGGGTAACTCTAACCAAGCAAGCGGAAGACTTGTATGGTAAAAACTTTATGACGTCGAAGGAAGAAATCGAAGAATATATCGGCATATGGAAAGTAAAAAAAAAAAATGGACATCCTATTAAAAGCAATCTACAGAGCTAAGGCAAACCCTATCAAATTTTCAACACACTCTTTTTGTTATTTTGTCACCCCCCACGCTCCCCCCCCTCCCCGGAGCTGAGGACCGAACCCAGGGCCTTGCGCTTACTAGGCAAGCGCTCTACCACTGAGCTAAATCCCCAACCTTTACAGCTTCACATGGAAAAAAAAAAAAGGCAGGATAGGTAAATCAATGCTGAATGATAAAAGAACTTCAGGGGATGTCACCATTCCCAATTCCAACCTGTACTGTGGAGCTACAATAATATATTAGCACGAAACCAGACATGTTGATCAACAGAAGCAAAGTGAAGAATAAAACATAAAGCCACACCCCTATGGACCCCTGATAGTTTAAAAGAAAAAGCCAGAGACACTCTGGGAAACAAGACAGCGTCTTTAACAAATGGTGCTGGGCAAGCCGGACAGCCCCATGGAGAAGAATCCAAATAGACCATGCTTCTCACCGTGCACAAAACTCCAAATGGACCAAAGACCTCTGCATAAAATCAAATACACTGAACTTGATAGAAGAGAAGATTGGGAATAGCCCTGAGCTCATTGGGCCCAGGAAAAGACTTTCTGAACAGAGCACACCATTGGCACAGGCTCTAAGACCAACAATTCACAAATGGGACCTCAGGAAACTCTGAGGCCATTCACGGCCATTCAGACAAAGCAGCAGCCTACAGAATTCTAAAATATACCAACTACACGTCCAATGGAGGGCTGATATCTAGAATCTATAAAGCACTTAACAAACTGTCAAATATCAAGAAAACAACCCCATCAAAAATTTGAGGTCCGGAACTAAATAGAAAATTCTCAAAGGAGGAACCTCAAATGGCTGAGAAGCATTAGAATAAATGTTCGATGTCCTTTGCCTTCAGGGAAGTGGAAATTAAAACTTCGTTTTGAGACTTCCGTCTTTCAGCTGTCAGAGTGGCTAAGGTCAATTACACAAGTGACAGCTAGTGATGGAGAGGGGGGGTAGCAAGGGGAACTTGCTCCACTGCTGGTAGGAATGCTGGCGCCCATTGTAGAAGTCAGTGTGGTGGTTCGTCAGGAAGATGGGAATAGATCTACCCCAAGATCCACTGGGCATGTAACCAAAGGACACTCCGTCCTACCACAGAGACACGTGCTCAAACATGTTTATAGCCGCTCTCTTCATAATAGCCAGAAATTGGAAACATCCCGGATGTCCCTCGACAGAAGGATGGGTTTTTTAAAAAGTACGGTGTATGGAGTGTTATTACTGAGCTATTAAATAAATGGAATTATGAGGTTTGAAGGTAAATGGTTGACACTAGAAAGAAACATCATCCTGAGAGAGTTATCCCGGAACCAGAAAGAGAAATATGGTATGTATTTGCTTTTACGTGGATATTCGCTGTTAAACCAGGCTACCTCTCATAGAAGCACAGAGGTTAGTTGTAGAGTAAGGGACTGGGGGAGGGGGTCGGAAAGGAAGGTAGAATAGATAGTTATGGCTGGGTGGAAGGATCAAGCGGGGAGCGGTAGGGAAGGAGGAGGAAATACATGGAAAGACCGCTAAAGTTAAGGGCCATTTGAGGGGCAGTATGGAAATCTGTTGAGGTTTGGTCTGTTGCTGGATTGTGATGCTGAATTTGGGCCCCCAAGACCTGGTTGCCCTAGAGAGTCCGAGTGTAGACCCAAGTGACGCCATGGGATCTTACCCCAGGTTATCTCTGCTTGGTGAATAAAGATGCTGACAGCCGATGGCTGGGCAGAAGAGACATGGCTGGGGGTTTAGGATTCTCTGACTTGGGGGGTCAGAGGAGACGGGGAGAAGAAGAAGGGAGAGGAGAAAGCTGCCATGGGTTGGGTGAGTCATGAAATAATAACCATGCGGGCTGGCTAACTGGAGTTAAGAGCAGCCCAGATGAAACATGGCAAATTATCTAATGGGATTAATGGCTGGGAAGTAGACATAATGACATGGAGGGTAGATACCTGCCCCTGCTCTTGTGCTGATTAAGGCTTATTGTAAATATAAGGGTAGTGGGTGTCTTTTATCTGGGAACTAAATGGTTAAAGGTGGGGCAGGAACCATGGATAGGGATTAAATTTTTCTATGGCAGAAATCCAACACCACAGAGGCATCCTGGAGTATATACGGATATGAAGGCGATCTCACTGAAATCATCTAATAATGGGGGAAGACAGAGCTCCAGCTGGCCAACTCTTGTTATCTAGTCCCGAGATCGGGATACACCGAATTGAATTGTTGGCTGTGATGGTTTGCATATGCTTGGATCAGGGAATGGCACTGTTAGGAGGTGTAGCCTTGTTGGAGTAGGTGTATCCCCGTGGGCGTGGGCTTTAAGACCCTCATCCTAGCTGCCTGGAAGTCAGTCTTCTCCTAGCAGCCTTCAGATGAGGATGTAGAACTCTCAGCTCCTCCTGCACCATGCCTGCCTGGATGCTGCCCTGCTCCCCCTTGATGATAACGGACTGAACCTCTGAACCTGTAAAGCAGCCCCAACTAAATGTTGTCCTTATAAGAGTTGCCTTGGTCATAATGTCTGTTCACAGCAGTACAACCTTAACTGAGACATAATCCATTAGAAGCCTGTTTGTTTTCTAAAGAGAGACAGAAATGGAGTGGATCCCCAGACGGAGGGGAGGTGGGAAGGAACTGAGAGGAGTAGAAACCATAATCAATATATTATGTGAGAAGGGGTTGGGGATTTAGCTCAGTGGTAGAGCGCTTGCCTAGGAAGCGCAAGGCCCTGGGTTCGGTCCCCAGCTCCGAAAAAAAAGAAAAAAATATATATATATTATGTGTGAGGAAACTCTCTTTTCAATAAAAGGGAAATACATGATGCTAAAAAGACAGAAAAAAATATATTTTAAAATGGCCTAACACGGGGTTGGGGATTTAGCTCAGCGGTAGAGCGCTTGCCTAGGAAGCGCAAGGCCCTGGGTTCGGTCCCCAGCTCCGGAAAAAAAAAAGGAGAAAAAAAAAAAAATGGCCTAGCACAATGTTCTCGGATCAACGGCGAGCCTCAGCGTTTACTATCTTTCATTCATCCATCTGTGGAGATCAGCTTATCTTGAAGCTGCATGAACTGGCCTGATCCCAGCTGAACTCAACTAACGTCTGGAGTGGGTTGCGGGTTGGCCCGGAAGCTCTGTTGATTTTGGTTGAGCTCATTCAGACATCTGAGGCTCAACTGCCTCTTGGCTGACCTAGCGTGGCCCCGGCTGGGCTCCCTCGTAGGGGCGTGGCCCAGCTCCACATCCTCTTTATCGCCTAGCAGGTTAGCCTAGGCAGGCTCTCACCGCAGTGGGTGAGAGCAAGCCCAATCACACTAGCGCCTTTTTAGGTCATGTTTCGGTACTGGTCACAAAATTCCCACCGACAAAAGCAACTGTGAAGGTGATCCCGGAGCCAGAAAGAGAAGGTCTCCAACGGATGAATTGAGGCCATTGAGGCTGCCCGCGACCGAGGTGCTAGCCAATGGCGCGCCATGGGGCTGGGTCACCAAGGGCATGGCTAAGCTGAAGAGGATCATGTGACTGACTCTGTAGTTACACTGAGAGAGTCTTTTGGCACCAGATCCTTGGGGCTATCCCTCTCCTCACCGGAACAGCTTTTTTTTTTTTTTTTTTTAATTCTGTCGGCTCTGCATCCTGCTGGCTCAAAACGTGGAGCAGCAACACTTTATGGACAGGCCCTCGACACTCACCCCTGACTTGGTTCATATGGAAGAATGAAGACCGAGTGGCTGGAGCCGGCCGTGGACCTCATCTGTAAATGCTATCCCGGCACACGTGCAGGAGACTATAGCTTCAGTCTCTAGCACTGAGGAGAAAGGAGTAGCTTGTCTGTGTGGCTGCAGTAGTAGGGGTAGGCCCTCAGTTTTCAGAGCCTGGGAGAGTCTTTATGCATAGAAGGGCTTGTGCCATAGGTTGTAGTGGATTGGCCTAACGCTGCCTGTATTTAATGCCAATTTGCCCCCCCCCAAGCCAGGTTACCCCAAAGATAAGAGAGTCCGCACTTCAGACACTGAGTAATCCTGCCTCCGGTTAGTTGTGATTGGTGCATAAAAATGCCAACAGTCAGTAGTTGGGAAGAGACAGAGGTGGGGTTGAGGTTTCGCAGGCCTGGAGAGAGGACCCGCGAGGAGGGGAGGAGGAGGAAGGGGGGGACATGGAATAACAGAAGAAGGTGGGGGCTGGAGAGATGGCTCAGTGGTTAAGAGCACCGACTGCTCTTCCAAAGGTCCTGAGTTCAATTCCCAGCAACCACATGGTGGCTCACAACCATCTGTAATGAGATCTGATGCCCTCTTCTGGTGTGTCTGAAGACAGCGACAGTGTACTCATATATAATAAATAAAACATTAAAAAAAAAAAAAAAACAGAAGAAGGTGCAGGAGAGGAAGAAGGAGAAGCCACCATGGGTTAGCTGAGCCATAAAAACGTGGCCCTGGAAGCTGCCCAATAGTGATAATTCGGGGTTATGGATGGGAGAGTAGATTTTAACAGCATGGAGGGTGGGAGCTGTCCAGCTATGGGGCTCCTTAAGGCTTATTGTGAATACAAAGGCTTCCAGCCTGTCTTCCTTCCTGGAACTCAGCTACCTAAGTGGGGTAGAAACCCAGCACCGGTATTTTAATATTTAATAGTAAACTAGGTACAACAGAATAATCCTGAGTAGGGGAAGGAGGAAGAGGAGGAGGATGGCAAAGTGGGGAGAGGGAGGGGAAGGGGGAGGGGAAGGGAAGGGAGGGGGAGGGGAGGGGAGGGGAAGGGAGGGGAGAGGAGGGAAATGGGGAGTCCCTCTAGCTTTTCTATCTGCCTGTTTCTCAAGTGCTGGGATTAAAGGTGTGTGCCACCGCCTGAAATTTTTATTTTATTTTAAACAAAGAACCAGGGCTGGAGAGATGGCTCAGTGGTTAGAGCATGGACTGTTCTTCCAGAGGTCTTGAGTTCAATTCCCAGCACCCACATAGTGTGGCTCACAGCCATCTGTAATGGGATTTGATGCCCTCTTCTGGTGTGTCTGAGGACAGCGGCAGTGTACTCATATAAATAAAATAAATAAATATTTTAGGAAGGAAGGAAGGAAGGAAGGAAGAAGGCAAGTGTCTGGACAGTTGCCGCACGCACCTTTAATCCCAGCACTCGGGAGGCAGAGGCAGGTGGATCTCTGTGGGTTTGAGGCCAGCCTGGTCTACAGAGTGAGTTCTTGGTCAGCCAGAGTTACAGATAGAAACCCTGTCCCAAAGAAAGGAAGGAAGGAAGAAAAAAAAAAAAGGAAGAGGCATAAGAAAAGAACAAAACTTGCAGACCGGTGCTGCTCAAAAGAAAAACTATCGGTGATAAAGAGAGCGCACTACACATGGCCGTATGTGCCGTCTGAAGGATTGAACCCTGTGTGTTACCAGAATGTGGAGGAGAGGGAGCCAGGTGTCGCAGCATATGTACCGTGTGATGCTATTTATAAAGTTTCAAAACACAAGAAACGTGTTGTTGTTGCACACACACATATGTAGTGGTCTGCAACGTGTGTGGAGACTCTAGCTCAGGACGGAGGTCTCCTGTGTGGAAGGGAGAGCGAGGTGGGTGAGGGACGAAGGTGCCGTAGCTGGCTCTCAGTCTCTTTGTCACCGGCTGTGTCCCTATGTCCTGCCTGGGACAGGCAGCCATCTGCTGTGGGAGGAGGAATCTGCTGTGTAAGGCCAGTGAGCTGAACGTGGCTTTTACGTTTTAAAACGGGGGGGGGGGAGACCGAGAGAGTTTTTTGTGATGCGTGAGAATGTCACGACGTTCCGACTTTGGTGTTTATGATGAATAACTCTCTAATGGGGTACAGCCTTGCTATTTTACCTATGGATGGGCTAGGCAGCTTTCAGATGCAGGGCAGTCCATCAGGGGCTGGCTGGTGCATAAGCTCACCCTTTAAAAGACCTAATTACTACCAGGCCATGGTGGCGCACGCCTTTAATCCCGGCATTTGGGAGGCAGAGGCAGGCAGAGTTCCAAGACCAGCCTGGTCTACAGAGCAAGTTCCAGGATAGCCAGGGCTACACAGAGACGCCCAGTCTGGACGCCTGCCCCCAAGAGACTCATTGCTTCTTTGAGTGTGCATGTTGGGAGGTTAAAGTGCATCACTCCTTCCACTGTGTGGACCTCAGGGACTGAACTCCAGTCATCAAGAATGGTGGTAAGTGGGGCTGGAGAGATGGCTCAGTGGTGAAGAGCACTGACTGCTCTCCCAGAGGTCCTGAGTTCAAATCCCAGCAACCACATGGTGGCTCACAACCATCTGTAATGAGATCTAATGCCTTCTTCTGGTGTGTCTGAAGACAGCGACAGTGTACTTGTATATAATAAATAAATAAATCTTAAAGAACGGTGGTAAGTACCTTTATCCACTCAGCCATCTTTACCGACCCAATTTACTCCTTTAAAAGAACTAACGTAAGCCCGTGTGAGCACAGGTGGTTGGAGGCAGGAGGACAGCCTTGAGTGTCATCCTTGGAACCAGTAACCATCTGCTTTTCTTCTGTGACAGGCTCTTTCATCGACCGGGAACTCATCCGTTGGGTTAGAATGAGTCCTGGCCAGCAAGCCTCAGGCAGTGTCTTCTTTCTGCCTCTGCAAAGCTGGGAGAGCAAGTTTGCTGGCCCAGTAAGTTTACATGGGTTCTGGGGGTCGGACTCTCAAGCTGTTAAGGTAAGTGATTATGGACTTGAATAATCTTCCCAGCCCCTCTACAGCCCTTCATAGGAAAGGTTTCCAGCCCTGCCTGCTGGATCCCTGGAGCTGCAGTTGGAGAAGGCTGGCACTGTCCGGTAGCTGGTGGGTATAGGACTCAGGTCATCTCCAATGTCTTCTGGCCTCCTCAGGTGCGGACAAAACTGTCATAAAATTAAAAGAACTAATAAACTTATTTGTGTGTGTCTGCGTGAGTTTCTGTGTGTGATGTATTTGTTTCTCTCTGTGTCTCAGTGTGTGTGTGTGTCTTTGTGTGTCTCTGTGTCTGTGTGTGTCTGTATGTTTGTGTCTGTGTGTCTCTCTGTGTGTGTGTGTATGTGTGAGTCTCTATGTGTGTGTCTCTGTGTGTGTATGTGTGTCTCTATGTGTGTGCTTCTGTGTGTGTGTCTCTGTGTATGTGTGTATCTCTCTCTGTGTGTATGTGTATATCTCTGTGTGGGTATATATGTGTGTGTATGTGTATGTGTGTCTCTGTGTATGTATGTGTGTGTGTCTCTGTGTGTGTCTCTGTGTGTGTGTCTCTGTGTGTGTGTCTCTGTGTGTGTGTGTATGTGTGTGTGTGTGTGTCTCTGTGTGTGTGTGTCTCTGTGTATGTGTGTCTGTGTGTATGTGTGTCTGTGTGTGTGTCTGTGTGTGTGTCTCTGTGTATGTGTCTGTGTGTGTGTCTGTGTGTGTGTGTCTGTGTGTGCATGCACAGGACAACTTTCAGGGTTGCTTTTCTCCTTCTGCCACGTGGGCTCTAGGGCTCCAACTCATTCACCTGACTTGGCAGCAAGTGCCTTTGCCCACTGAGCCGTATTACCAGCCCCGGGTTGGTACTCTCTAATAGCATAACATAATTCAAGTTACAAGCTATGTACTATGATCCGTGTACTTGCTTTCTCAGGTTTAAATCTCACACTGTTTTTATTTCCTCCCCTTTTTGGGGGGAGGGTCATCTTATGTAGCCCAGGCTGGCCTTGAACCTCTGTGTAGCCAAACATAACCCTGAGCTCCTGACTCTTTGCTTCCTCCACCTTTCACCCACAGAGTTGCTGATGCCCTGGCTAGGCAGGGAACCACCCCTCCCCACCCCTCCCCCACCCCTCCCCCACCCACAACCCATTCATTCCGCTGAAGCTGCAAAAGGCTTTGAGGAAGGCGCTGTTTCAGCAAGATGAAGACCTTTTCAACCAAGTGGTCATGCAAGCTTCTAAATCTTTAGTATGGGAGATAACATCCCTCTGTGGGTAAGGACACAACCATTCCCAATCAACAATGTGCAAACCTGGGCCTGGAGAGACTGCCCGGCGACTGAGAGCACTTGCTGCTCTCCTGGAGGACCCAGGTTCAGTTCCCAGCATCCACATCAGAAGTTCATGACTACCTGTGACTAACTCCGGTTCCAGGGGACTCTGACACCTCTGGCCTCCATGGGCACCAGACCTGCATGTGGTGTACACATATATGGGGTCACACACACACACACACACACACACACACACACACACAAATTGCATATATATACATGGCGGCACTCACACGTACACATAACACGCTTTTTCAAATGTGCAAAACAACATGAATCTAAAGACACCAATTCTCTCACCCAGTGAGTATTGGGCGAGCACCGGAACAGTGCCCAGCTCTGAGATGTCGCACACACAGCAGGCTACAATACAACGCTTAGTGAAGTTCACATTTCCAGGGGTGGAGATGGGTCACAGACAAGTATATACCTCAGCCTGCGGAAGAGTGCGGGAGAGAAGATCACGTGGTGAAGCCGACACCTCAGATGGACAACGGTTAGGGAGGGCCAACCGGGATGAGGGAGCGTGGGGATGTCGAAAGTCACGGGGGAATCTGGGGGGAGAGAATTCCAAGCAGAGGACATAGTTACAACGGACATCCTGTCGTGGGGACATGCCTAGCGTGTTCAAGAGTCAGCAAGACCAGACTGGGCTTGGAGGAGCAGAGCTAGGCAGGGTCAGATGAGGCTGGAGAGAGAGCGAGAGGAGCCAAAACCCCCCGAGTATCTAAGAGGTGTGGATCTGGGCCTGGTGAGTTGGCTCAATAGGCTAAGGGCATTTGTCTCCAGGTATGATGGCCTGAGTTAGGTTCCCAGGACCTACATGGTGAGAGAAGAGAAACACACACACACACACACACACACACACACACACACACACATACATTCCACACATGCATACAATACACACACACCACATATGCATACAGCACACACACATAAAACACATACAAACACCACACATACATACAGTACACACGCACATACAACATATACATACATACCACACATGCATACAACACACACAATCGCACATACACTATACACCATATACAACATATAATCACATAGCCAATCCATACACACATACACAATCCACACATAGCACACAATCACACATACCACACCAGCACACAGGTAACACACAATCACACATACAGTCACACACACCACACATGCATACAACACACATCCATACAACATACGCACACACCACATCCATACACACATACCATATACACACAATCACACATACACAACACACCATAAACAACACACACAACATACAATCACAAACACAATCACACACAGCACACAACCACATGTATAGCACACAATCACACAATCACACACATAACACACAATCACAGTCATAGACACCACATATACATACAACACACACCACAGATACCACACACACACCATACAGTACATATCCACACCACATGTAAACACACACACCACAGAATCACATACAGACTACACATATGACCACACATACACAACATACAGTCAGTCACACACACAATCACATACTATACAATCGAACATACAACATACACACACCACACACAATCACACACATTCAATCACACACACATACCACATACATAATCACACATACCCAACATTCACACACACACACACACACACACACACACACACACACACACACGAGTGTCATGTATCCCAGACTGGTCTTGAACTTCTGGTCCTTTTGCCCCTATCTCTCGTACATATGTGTACAATCTTGTGGCTCCGAAGTTAGGGTTTTGTGCCAAGTGTGCTGGGAGCCCTTGCAAGGTTTGAGCAGAGGGAAAAGGCTACATTTGAAAAGGCCCCTTGGGGGGTTGGGGATTTAGCTCAGTGGTAGAGCGCTTGCCTAGCAAGCGCAAGGCCCTGGGTTCGGTCCCCAGCTCCGAAAAAAAGAAAAAAGAAAAAAGAGAGAAAAAAAAGACAAGGCCCCTTGGCTTCTGTGGGAAGAACAGAATCCTAAGGGCCTAAGATTCAGCATGGCAGAATAAAAGTCCACCACAGGGCACAAGGAGGTGCTGGGAGAGCGCCTGCCTGCTCCACGAAAGGCCCAGGATCCAGTCTTCAGTAAAACCATTGGCCAGGCATTGCAGTGCATATCTTTTATCCCGGCACTTGGGAAGCAGTGTCAGGTAGATCTCTGTGAGTCTGAGGCTAGCCTGGGCTAGATAGTGGGTCTCAGGCTGGCCAGCACTACGTAGTGGAAACTCCATCTCCAAATAAATCAGTAAGATAAAAGGGGTGCAATTGGTCCACATTAGGGTGGCTGTGGTGAAGGTGGGGAGGAGGGGGTTAATATTTTGGGCTCCCCTATCACATATGATTTAAATTATTTTTTAAATATATTTATTTATTTATTATATATAAGTACACTGTAGTTGTCCTCAGACACACCAGAAGAGAGCATCTGATCTCATTACAGATGGTTGTGAGCCACCATGTGGTTGCTGGGATTTGAACTCAGGTCCTCTGGAAGAGCAGTCAGTGCTCTTAACCACTGAGCCATCTCTCCCAGCCCATGATTTAAAATATTATCGCCAGGTGACCGGGTTTTTTTTATTTTTTGGGAAGAAACCTTGGGTAGAGAACTGCGAAGAACTGGGTGGGGAGCCCGGAGGGCTGGCGGATTCTGAGCAGAGCAATGTTAAACTCAGCCCTTGGGGAACCAGCGTCATCTAACATTTCCTACATGAGTTTTATGAAGGGATTCTCGGAGACCCTTCAGGGTACATAGATTATCTTCTCCTTCCCAGGTAGTGAAAATGTCAAGTCCACAGGGAGCATCTAAGCCCAGAGCCTGTGGTCCCAGCGCTTGGCAAGGGGGGGTGGGGTAGAAGGGTCAGGAGTTCGAGGCCTGTCTAGGATATGTGACCCCCTTCCTCAAAGCAATAATGACAAAATCAGGGAGTGTGATGATGGCTGATCCCAAACGTCAACTGGATGAGACTCAGCACCTCCTGGGCAACAGGCCTTTCCTGTGGGGAAGGGTTATCTCAGGTGGGTTAATGAAGGTCAATGCTAACAATGGGGTGGCTGAAACCATCAATCAGCAATGGGGGGGACCTGGATTGTATAAAAGGGAGGAGGTGGCCAGTGACCTCAAGCTCCCAACCTGTGATTTACCCCTCCGCGCTGACTGCAGCCTGGAACTGTGAGCCAAGCCCTCGCTCCCTTCAGCGGCTTCTGCCAAGTATTTTACTACAGCCGTGGGAAAGACGGTGAGGGCGGGGAGTGTGCCTTACTACACTTCTAAAACTGTGGAAGTAAGGCCGCAAAGCACAGGTCGGTCTTCACACAGCCACCTGCAAGGCTGACCTAGGAGAAGACGATCTTGATGCTAGCCTTAACATAGAGCATTCTGGGGGCTGGAGAGATGGCTCAGTGGTTAGGGGCACCGACTGCTCTTCCAGAGGTTCTGAGTTCAAATCCCAGCAACCACATGGTGGCTCTCAACCATCTGTGATGGGATCTGGTGCCCTCTTCTGATGTATCTGAAGACAGCTACAGTGGGGAAAAAGATACAAGTCTATAAAAGAACAATGGGCATACAACTCTATCGTGTGTGTGTGTGTGTGTGTGTGTGTGTGTGTGTGTGTGTGTTAACCACATGTATGCAATGTCCACAGAAGCCAAAGAGGGTGTCTGATCCCTTGGACCTGGAGTTACAGGCCATTGTGAGTCGCCACCTTCTGTGGTACTTGGGAACTGAACTCAGGTCCTCTGCAAGAGCAGCACATGCTTTTAACCCCCGCCAGGCTCACGGTCCTATTTTAAAATTAGCAAGCAAAAGAAGCCTGAAAACTGGGAGTAATATCTATGTAGAAAGATGTCAGCGGAGGACATATAGAAGAAGGTCTTTCTTTTAGTAGGAAAAGAAAGAGCCTTGAGAATCCTCAAATATGTTGGGCCAGCAAGATGGCTCAGGGGCTTGCTGCCAAGCCTGAGGACCTGAGTTTGATTTCTTCCGACCTAAATGGTGGGAAAACTGAAAACTGCAAGTTGTTCTCTGCTCTCCACACTTACACACACACACACACACACACACACACACACACACATGCACACGCACACGCACATGCACACGCACGCCCACACGCATGCACGCACGCACAAATAAATGTAATATTTTTTAATATTTAGAAAACAGGGTGTTAGTACAGAGATGGATTGGGGGGGCAACCTGCACACATCTACAGTTCCTTGTCTGAACAAAAATTTTTTTGGGGTGGGTAGAAAATCTCCATCTTCCCTCGAAGTGTCGTCCCAGGACACACTCCAAAAAGAGAGGTAGTCATTAACATGACACCCAAAGGAGACAACATGCTAAAACCAGATCTCATTTCGAGTCGAAATTAGATTGAAAAATGAACCTGTAGACGGAAGATTTATAACCGGTTAATAAAGGGGTTGAGGCTATTGGGGTAGATCCTTCATCTTCCTGATCGTTGCCATGGAGATGTCCAACAACCCTTAGAGAAAAAACGGTACTTGGAGGGTAAAACCGTATTTCCTAAGCACGACTTCTCAGCACCTCGATCCTCACAAGCAGAAAGAGTAAGACCCGAAGGAGGGATTACATCACGAAGTTCAGTTAGCGGAAGAGAGGGAAACTCTAATCAATCAACTGCTATTCATATAATAGTTCCCCGCCCTGGGGTCTGGCCTGAGCTATCGTCTAAGAAATTGAGATCCTAAGGGAACAAGGAGGGGGCTAACCACCCTGGGTGCCATTGAGGTCTCAAAAATGGTCTCCATAATTACATGAGACCTTACTTAAGACTAATGTATATAAATGTTATAGTTTCTCCTTCGCTCTCCCCTCCAGGAAAACCCCAGAACCTCAGCCCATCAAAGGCAACAGTCCCATCTCCTTCTTCCCATTCCCAGCAGGTCTTTTTCTTTTTTTCTTTTCTATTTTTTCTTTTTTTTTTTTTTTTACCTGGTTCTCTGCCTCCGGGGAGTAGGAACTTTCAGCCCCGCCTTCCTGCCCATCTAAGCCCCGCCTTCCCGGCCCACCTGTGTGCCCAGCCCATGACGTTGCCGCGGGGCTTCAGCGGCCCGCAGGATCCCGGATCCTTATTGGTCCATCCGCTCACCGGCCTGCACAGCCCACCAATGGCAACGGCGCTGGGCGGGGGGAGTGCCCACATCCAAGATGGCGCCCCCAGGAGCTGGGAGCGGGTGACCGGCGGCGGGGAAGCGGCCTGGGCTGGCCCTCAGATTGCGGGGTCCCGGGGGCCTGTCGCGGGGCGCCCCCGTGACCCACTGACCAGGCCTTCCCCCGGGCCAGAGCGATGGCCGCCGAGAACAGCAAGCAGTTCTGGAAGAGGAGCGCCAAGCTGCCGGGGAGGTGAGTCCAGGACGCTGAGGGGAGTGGGGATTGGACCCAAAGCCTTCCAGATCTTGATCTCTGAATCCCGCCGTCCTGGGGCGCCCCCGAGGCCGGAGGGCTGGTTTCGGAGTAGCCCAGGCTGGAGCAGCTGTCAATCAGAGGAGCCTGGCCAGCTTGGGTGTGGGGTGCAGTCTGGGGTCTGGGGGCGGGGAACCTCAGCTTGGAGGTGTCGGGGAACCCGGTGTGAGGGGCAGTGGAGTTGGGCGAGTTGACATTGTCAGTCTGGCCTTGGAGGGCCACCTGCAGACCGCTTCCGACTTTGTACAGAACTACTCAGGGGTCTCCAACAGCATGGGTGGCTGCCTGCATGAGGGTGGATGGCCCCATGGCCTTGGGTCCCAGTCCATCACCTTCCTGTTTTCTTTTTGTACTCCCCAGGGGTTCTGATGGGGCAGGCCTGCAGGTTATGAGCAAGGGAAAGTGAGGGGGAATTCTCAACTCTGACCTTACTTTGTCTTGAGTTGGTCCTTTCTCATTAGAAATTATTACAGGGTGGCCACAGGGTGGAGAGTAAGTTACTTCTGACATTTTCTTTTTTTTTTTTTTTTTTTCGGAGCTGGGGACCGAACCCAGGGCCTTTCGCTTCCTAGGCAAGAGCTCTACCACTGAGCTAAATCCCCAACCCCTCTGACATTTTCTAATCACTTGCGCAATCCCTGAGAAGTGATGTGCTTTTAGTGTAGATGCATTAAATTCTCTGAACCCTCAGTTTTGTTGGAGAGCAGGCCTCCTGAGCGACTTATTTTCTTAGTGTTTCTTTCTCTTCTTGGTGTATGTTGACATTCTGAACAATTGTCTGTCTGTCAGTCAGCCTTTGGATTACTGGCTCAGTTTGTTTTGGGTGGTGTCCTGAAAAGTGAAAAGCCCTATGTGTTTTCACTACTGGATTTAAGATTTCTGCCAGTCACAGGCTGCTTGGTGTTAGAATTTGTGTCTGATCATGGCCCTCACGTGTTATCTTTCCTTAGTGATTTGCCTGTAAGTCTTTTTGTTCAGGTGTACTCCTTTGACTTGTGACCTCGATCTCTTACCCTCCTCCTTTCTCTCCCCCCCTCCTCCCCTTCTTCCTCTTTCTCTTCTTTCTCTCCCCCTCCTCCCCTTCTTCCTCCTTCTCTTCTTTCTCCCTCTTTCCTTCTCTCCATCTCTCTCCACACTATTGAGGACGCTCTACCCCTGAGCTACACACAGCCCCCGCTCTTTAAGTGAAAGAGAACCGAGAGTCAGCCTTGGCTGTGTAACTTTTCTGAGCTGTCATTAGACACGTGGAGAAAGTTTAGTGACCAGGTTTTAGCAACTCGTATTAATATAATACCAGGGGAGGCAAGGGTAGCTTTGGTTTGAAGTGCTGTGGGGGTTAACGGTGTTCACACATTGAACAGTGACACCGTGTTTTTAGATAAGCTCCGCTTCCTGCCACTGATTTCTTTTCCTTCCTGCTTGAGCGAGCTCTCCAGTCTCGCTGACTGCTCTTCTCTGGGAGTTTGCTACAGAGGGATCATGACAGTTTGATATCCTGAGATAATAATCGGTGGGGGGAAAAACTGGTTACGTCAGGAAGCAGGGGTGAGGGCAGTGGGTGATGGATGATCTTTGTGCCTTTGGACGGCCAGATGTGGTGCACTAATGGTCTTTTGTTTCCTTTATTTCTTCTACTGGCCTATGGGAAGTCAACTTTTTAAAAAGTACTACTTTAAATAATTACATTTATTTATCTGTCTAATTAGAGTGTGTGTGTGTGTGTGTGTGTGTGTGTGTGTGTGTGTGTGTCCAAGGGTGTGCACTTGTGCATGTCACAGTGTTCAAGTGGAGGTCAGAGGAGGACAATTTACAAGAGTCAGTTCTCTCCTTCCACCATGCGATCTCAGGGATTGAACTCAGGTCATCAGGCTTAGGGGGAAGCATCTTTATCTGCTGAGCTGTCTTGATGGCCCAAAAGCATTACTTTGGCTAGAGTAGGTGGACTCTTCAGTTTCTCCAAAGCTCTGGCTTCCTCTTTTCATTTTGAAACGTGGAGCCGTGGAGGCGAGAATTTTGGAGTCCAGATCATCATGATTTATCATTGTTGTTATTATTTTATTTTTATCATCATCGTCGTTCAGATCCTCTTACCTGCAGGAGTCGCAGTCTACCTCAGCTTCAGTTTCCTATGAAGTGGGGAATAAAATCTCTTCCCTCAGAATCATCCGAAGGCTAACGGGAATGCCCTATTTGTATAGAACCCATTGTAAAGAACCCAGGACAGCGTTTATTTGCTACACAGTACTTGCTCCATAAATAGTCATTATTAATTACCCCCTCGTTATTAGAGCAAGCAAACATTTAAAAGGATGTTTCTCAGCTCCCAGGACTAGTTATTTGTCTTTTTTATTATGGAGGCATAAAAATGTTGCCATGATCCATAAACCACAATCCATACCTTGCCTGGCCAGGGGAGTGTTATCCCCTGTACACGCTCGTCAGAGAGCCCCAGAGCTCAGGGCTGTTGGGAAAAGCTGCTGTTTGTTCCCATAGCAGGCATTTTGGTTCCAGAACAGAACTTTTACATCTGAACTCTTCCCAGTCTGTGGAAGAGGCCTTTCCTCGTGATTCAGCCGATGAACTAGCTAGTGCCAGGTCCTCAGAAGTGTAGAAAGAAAGTTACTTTTCTCTCCTTTGCAGTTTGAAAGGTGAGAAAAGTGTAAATTGTAGCTGGTTACTTTCAGTTTCTTTGATCAGGATGGAGAGTAGTGACAGCCGACAGCTGGAGTAGAAATTTTGTTCGAGCCTATAGCCTACGTTCCAAAAAAAAAAAAAAAACCAAAGTGGGCCAGAGAGATGGCTCAGCTGTTAAGAGCACTGGCTGTTCTTCCAGAGGTCCTGAGTTCAAATCCCAGCAGCCAGTAGTAGTTCCGTAATGGGATCTGATGCCCTCTTCAGTCATGCAGGTGTACATGCAGATAGAGCACTCATAGACGTAAAAATACATGAATAAATAAATCTTTAAAAGAATAAAACCCCAAAGCATTCTTTAAATTTTGTTTTTTTGTCACTATATAGCCCTGGTTGTCCAGGAACTCAACTATGTAGACCAAGGCTGGCCTTGAACTCATAGAGATTGGCTTGTCTCTGCCTCCCCAGTGCTGGGATTAAAGGCATGCATCAGCACTGTCCTGCGGGGTTTGTTTGTTTGTTTGTTTGTTTTGTTTTTTTGTGTTTTTGAGATAGGGTCTCACTAAGTTCCTAGAACTCACGGTATAGACCAGGCTGGTCTCAAACTCAGAGAAATCCACCTGCTTCTGCCTCCCGTGGGCTGGGATCAAAGGTGTGCGCCCCCAGACCAGCATATTTTTATTTTAAGTGTTCAAGCGTTTTGCCTTCATGTATGTATACCACATGCACACCTGGCGTTGGTGGCAGAGGGAATCAAAGCGATTTGGATGCCCCTGGAACCGGAATCGTGAATGGTTGTGAGCTGTCACATGGGTGCTGGGAACCAAACTTTTGGGTACTCCTCAAGAGTGATGGGCATGCCTAACCGTGGAGCCATCATCATCCCCTCCCCACCAAATTTCTGTTGGTCTGCATTTATGTAAGTGGATCATGTGTGTCAGGGCCTGCAGAAGTTAGAAGAGGGCAGTGGATCCCTTGCTCGAAGATGACTGAGAGCAAACATGGCTGCTGAGAACTGAACCCAGGTCCTCTACAAGAACAGCCAGTGCCCCTAACCACTGAGCCACTTTTCCCACCCTTGATTTCAAGACGTTTCTGAAAAATATTTATTTTTTAGACAGTGTCTTATTATATGCTCTGGTTAGCCTCATTGTGTAGACCAGGATGGCCTTAAATTCACTGAGATCCAAAAAGGTGGAGTGCACTTTTAATCCCAGCCCTCGGGAGGTGGAGGCCGAGGCAGAGAGGCAGAGGCAGAGGCAGAGGCAGACAGATCTATGTGAGTTTGAGACCAGCCTTGTCTACAGAGTGAGTTTTAGGACAGCCAAGGCTACACAAAGAAACCCTATCTTAAAACAAACAAACAAACAAACAAACAAACAAAATACATAGCAAGCCATCTGTGCGAGTTTCAGGACAGCCAGAGAGAGGCACATGGAGAAACCCTGACTTGAAACACAAAACAACAATAAACATCACAGAGATCCATCTGCCTCTGCCCCTGGACGTTGGGATTAAAGGTCTATGCCAGCACACCCAGCCTAGGTCACCATACTGATGTGTAGGCAGATAGGCAGCGTGCGTCACTGTTACAAAATGGACCTATGTGCAGAATGCAGACTCAGTAACCTGACTGCCCGGGTTAAAATCCCAGTTCTGACACTCTCCAACCAGGTGACCTAAACCAAACCGAACCAAAACTAAAAAACTAAAAGGATAGTCAGGGCGTAGCTCAGTGGTAGAGCACTCATCTGAGACCTTGAGGTCAAGGGTCAGTCCCAGCACCAGGGAAATCCATTCTAGCCAACGAAGTGGTTGGTGACTTGGTCCTGTGTCTTCAGTGGCTATAGGACGTTCACACCCCACTCCCCCACAACCCTGGCTTTATCCACTTAAGTGTCAGGAAGGTGGCTAGACGCTGGGACAAATACCTTTCGCAGCTGCACCATACGCAGCCAAACCTCGAAGCGCTACCCCCAAGTTTTGCAGGGACAGGCATGGGAGGCAAGTTAGGTGGTCCCTGTATTCACAGTGAGCAAGGCAGAGAGGGCTGAGCCAGGACAGGGAGGGGGAAAGAATGGTCGAGTGCAGATCCTTGAGACTTTGCAGATCCTTGACTGTGGGGAGTAGGGAGAGGGAGGAGGGGTCACTCCCAAGGACTGATCCGTAGAGAGGCAGTGAAGTGAAGAGGCTAGTGGGCAAAGGCACCTACCACGGAGCCTGAAGACCCCAGGACCTGCACGGCAGAAGACACACACACACACACACACACACACACACACACACACACACACACACACACACAGAGAGAGAGAGAGAGAGAGAGAGAGAGAGAGAGAGAGAAGAGAAAAAAATTAACCCAGGTTTTCCAACAGAACACTGAACTCCGCCATACTTGATTTCCTTACTTATGGAGTGAGAGGCTTGGACTGAGTAGGCCTTGTGAGTAAGCATCACATGTACACGTGGGCCAGGCATGCTTGGCTCTCGGGAGCATCTCGGGAGCAGACTTGAGGGCTGGTGCAGAAGGTGGGCTCTCGTGTGCTGTCCTTTTGAAAGTAGCAAATCACTGGCCTGGGTGAGCAGCCGAGTGTGGCAAAGTTGTCGAACACTAGAACTCGAGGCTAAGACCCCTCCCTGTGGATAAGAAAAGACAGCTTTCCCGGGTCACAGAGTGAACTTTGGGACTCCTTACCCCAGTGCCCTGCCTCCCGGTGCTTCTGCAGTCTACAGAGTGTGGACACACATCACGAAGGGCGTAGGAGAGACCAGGGCAGTGTGAGCTGCTTGCCCCCCCTCACTCTTTTTTTTTTTTCCGGAGCTGGGGACCAAACCCAGGGCCTTGCAGTTGCTAGGCAAGCGCTCTACCACTGAGCTAAATACCCAACCCCCACTGTCCCCCTCACTCTTGTTTCTAGGCCTCCTGCTAGGCTTTCTCTTGTTTTGCTAGTAATTTTTTTCTGAGATGTTATTGTCTTTATTTTCTGTGTTTGGGAGTTTTGCATGCACAAGTGTCTGTGCAGCATGTGCGTGCAGTGCCTTGGAGGACAGAGAGGGCACTGGAGCCTCTGGATCTGGAGTCACAGACAGTTGTGAGCGTCTGGATGCTGGGATTTGGGTCCTGGTCCTCTGGAAGAACAGCCTGTATTCTTACGAGCAGAGCCATCTCTGCAGCCCCCAAATGCGTGCCATTAAAGTCAAGGAGGGCTGGGGATACGGCCCAGTTGGTAGAGTACTTGGGTAGTACGCACGAAGAAGCGCTGGGTCCAGTTCCCAGCACCACATAAAGCCAAGCGGGATGGCAGTGGTGCACGGTTGTAATCATGGCACTGTGAGGGCGAGGGAGGACGGTCAGAAGCTCAGGCACAGCCTTAGCCTCATGTGGAATTGGAGAGAACCCTATGCTCCAGGAGTATCACACGAACAACCAAACCAAGCCAAAGGGAGTCATGGTTAATATTAAGGTTGAGGTTATTAGTATTAAAAGAAGCTGAGATGCTGGCCCCCACTTTCTAGAATCTTAGAATTTGTGCAGGGGAGGCAGGAGGATCAGGGGTTCAAGAACAGTCTGTACACGGGACAACATGAGATGAGAATAAAACATTGTTGGTGAGACACTTGGGATGGAGCAGTCTGGCCAGCACTGGGTTCTGCCCCCTATTGGTGGGTGAGGGGGAGAAAAGAAAAAGTTGAGAAAAATGGCCGGTTCCTGAAGTACATGGTCACCCATGTACTTTTAACCAAGGTCTCTCCCTGTCCTTTGGTCGTTTGTCATAGCTTTTAGGAATTTGATGTAGACTAGTGCAGTGGCCGGTGTTTGCCTGGGCAGATCTATTATTTCCCATTCTTGACTTGGAAATGTTTTTGCTGGTAAAGTAAGTGACTACAGAAGCTACTGAATTATTGCCGAAACAGCCAACCTCGAAGCCTGGAAGACTCCACGGAGCAGCAGTGTGAATGGAGTCCCATTGCCAAGTTCTTGGCATTTAAAATGGGCCATTCTATTCTGGTGTTTGCTCAGCTTCCGTGTCTGCTGGGTCTTTCCCACCAAGGCTTCCCCAGTGTTGCAACTGGGTCAGAAACCTCTGGCAGCACTTTTTGTGGGTTTGCCTTCTCTAATGCAGCAGAGGCTAGCCCCTTGGCTGCATGCTGCCCATCCAGACAGAGCATGCGTGCTCTCTGGGCGCATGTCAGTCTGCGGCTTTCAGGTACCAGAGAGGAGACAGCTGACGCAGAGAGCAGGCCTGTGGAGCTCTCACTTTACCCACTCGGGCTGGTAAGTGCCCGCTGGCGTGTGCTGCCTGTTGACACACCACGAGGAAGCCACAGAGGCCACAGCTCCCTAGAAGCTGAAAACCTGCCCAGTGTTGGTGCTCCCCCAGCTGAGGAGAACAAACGGCTGGCTTTCCGGTTCTTCCACTGAGCATATGTCATGTTTGTGATCAGATAAAGTAGACGTGGAGCTGGGGTAAACAGCCAGGTGTGGACTGATCCTGCTGGGCTGGGCCTGGAGCTCAGTGTCAGCAGGCTTGCCTCTGGGAGCTGAAGTCCTGGGTCTCTCCAGCATCACAAGATGGGGAAGAGGGGAAGGGAGGAGGGGGAGGGCAGAAGAGGAGGAGGAGGAGGAGGAAGTGGGGGAGGAGGGGAAGAGGAGGAAGAAGGGGAGGAAGAGGAAGAGGGAGACCCATAGACATTAATTAGGGCTAGTGAGTGTGCTCAGTAGCTAAGAGACTTGCTCCCACAGCCCTGACAACCTGGATTTGATCCCTAGAACCCACGGTGGGAGGAGTGACTCCTGAAAGCTGTCCTCTGACCTCCAGCTATACGCCATGGTGTCTGCACTTACACACAGTGCACAAGAATAACAAAGAAAAGAAACGAGAGGAGTGTGGAAATGGACAGAGGGTCCCTGTACCGGCTGCTAGGGAAGGACCGTGACAGACATCAGTCAGGGTCTCCCTAATGCTTTACGTCTTCTGGGGCTGGAAATGTGGAGTGTTAGCGAGCGGGCCTGTCACCCATCACCCGTGGGTGTGTACTATCTTTTCCTTACATTTTCCTTTCTGCCTGAAGATGCTTTTACACTTCAAGCAATTAAGTAGAATCTTATACTGTAGTCTAGGCTGGCCTGGTGTACTCTACATAGCCAAGGCTAGCCTCAGCCTGCTTAGTTCTAGAATCGCAGATGTGTACCCAGCCACCGACAGGGTAGAGTGGCAACCAGCTTGTTCCAGCACTGAGTGTGTGGTTCTCAAGGGGCCTGGCTGGTACAGGCTCATAGATGAATTATTTAAAATTTTTTGAATTATTTTGTGTGCATATCTGGGGCAGAAAAGATTGTCAGGTCTTCTGGAAATGGAGTTTTGAGCTACCATGTGGGTGCTGGGAATTGTACCCTTATTTTCTAGAAGAGCAGCCAGCACCCTTAACCACTGAGCCAGCTCTCCAGGCCCTCCTAGGTGAATTGTCAAGTCAGTAAATGGGCACCTTTGCTCTCCCGCTCTGCAGTCTGTCTTCGTCAGGCCCCTGTGATAATCTTGGTTTCTCTTCCTTTTATAACTTCCCACCTGTCTTCATTGAGGTTCAGCAAACTGATTTATTATACAAAGTGTCCCTGGTTCAGATATATCATAGTCTAGTTCAAGAACACGCTAACAAATTCAATTTAGGCCCCGATGCCTCTGCTGCTGTGGACCGTCATTTATCAGAGCCTTTCTGGCTTTGCCAGCACATTAGCCAGCCTCTTTGAAAAATCGTCTCCTGGGAGCGGACGAGCCTCCTCCCTGGTAGTCGATGGCTCTGGCCCTTACGGTTTGGTATGCCTTTTCTCAGAGAGGACGTGAAGACCTTACTTTCTATCCAGTCAGCTAACCTAACCGGCCTGGTGGCATCTTCTGCCTTGTAGCGTTTATCTTAAATGAAACTTGAGATTTCAAGGCTTGAACCTGGGAGGTTCTGGAAATGTTAAAATGCAAACTGTGGCCCCTGTGTTTTAATTTTTGTTTTTGTGTAAGTTCCTTAGGTCTGTGCGCTAGGCTTTCCCTGTGCTCTGGTACCTCTTGGATTTTTCCTTTCCTTGTCCTTGGCCTAGGAAAGGAAAGGAACCCATCACTAGCCTTTTGGAGTTCGTACTTCTGTAGTGCTCTGTGGCACAAATCAGCTGTCTTCCAGAGAGGCTAGGGAGTCGATATTCCTAGAGCAGAAAAAATCCAGAACTCAGACTCACATGTGAGGAGATTCCCTCTGACCTCCAGAATGAATGTCAAACAAGTTTGAAAATGCCATCATGATCTCTAAGATCTTATATGCTTCTCTAAAAAATAAAGATGATATCCTGTGGAAATGACCGACTGGCCTAGATTCTTTTTGGGAAGCATCTTTTTTTTTTTTTTTTTTTTTCGGAGCTGGGGACCGAACCCAGGGCCTTGCGCTTCCTAGGCAAGCGCTCTACCACTGAGCTAAATCCCCAACCCCTTTGGGAAGCATCTTAAGATTTCCTCTATCATAAGAAACAAAAATGGCAGTGAGCTTGGGGGCTGGAGAGATGGCTCAGTGGTTAAGACTGCTCTTCCAGGGTTGGGGATTTAGCTCAGCGGTAGAGCGCTTGCCTAGGAAGCGCAAGGCCCTGGGTTCCGGTCCCCAGCTCCGAAAAAAAAGAACCAAAAAAAAAAAAAAAGACTGCTCTTCAGAGGACCTGAGTTCAGTTCCCAGCACCCATGAGGCGATCTGTAAGTCCAGTCCAGAGTATCTTCTGCCCTCTTCTGGCCTCTGAGGGCACTCATGTATGTGGTGGATATGTGCTCACATGGATGCAGACACACACACACACACACACACACACACACACACACACACACACACTCAATCCTATCCTGTTTTCTAAACACTGGGTGAGGATTAAACTATAAACATGGGAGGGAGGAAGCAAGTCAGGGTGTCTTGGCAGTGTGTGCTGTTTCCTTGTGTGTGACCCACCCCACAGGCTGCTCCTCACCGCCAGGAGCTGTGCTGCGCCTCCCAGCCCTTTCAGACTGTGAGTTTGTACCATATTAAGGTGCTGCTTGTAGACGCCGCTGAATCAGAGAGGGACTCGTTTGCAGGGGGAGCAAGTGCTCTCCCTGAGGCTGGGTCCACTCTGCAGCCTTTCACCAAAGCTCTCTTCCTGCCCCCCACCCCAATTATAAGATACAAACGTGAACACCTTTCACTTTTAGTACTTTTGCAAAAATATCTGATGTCATTATGCTTAAAGTTGTGCATCTGTGATGCCATTCCTGGTTGTCAACCTGACTACGTCTGGGTGAACTAAACCCCAAATGGCTGGGCACAGCTGTGAGGAACTGATAGCCCTACTGTCTCTCTCTCTCCTCCCTCCCTCCCTCCCTCCCTCCCTCCCTCCTTCCTTCCTTCCTTCCTTTCTCTTTTTTCCAGATAGAATTTTTCTGCATAGCCCTGGCTGTCCTGGAACTCACTCTGTAGACCAGGCTGGCCTCAAATTCAAACAATCCACCTGCCTCTGCCTCCTGAGCACTGGACTCCTGTGCACTGGACTCCTGTACCACCACCTTGCTGACTTTTTTTTTTCTTAATCTTTTGAAGTAGGAAGACTCACTTTTTTAAAAACTGTATTCTTCTCTTATACAATACATCCCGACTGTCGCCTCCCCTCCCTCCCCTCTTCCCACTGCTCCTCCCTCCCCTCCCCCATCCCCTGCTCCTCCATTTCCCTTCAGAGAAGAGCAGGCCTCCCAGTGATGCTAAGCGAACCCAGCATAACAAGATGCAACGAGACCAGGCACAGACCCTCGAATCAAGGCTGGATGACGTAACCCAGTGGAGGAAAAGGGTCCTAAGAGCAGGCAAGAGTCAGAGACACCCCTCCCCCACTGTTAGGAGTCCCACAAATGTCCCAAGCTAACAACCACAGTGCGAATGCAGATGACCTAGCAGAGAGAGACCCACGCAGGCTCCATGATTGTCACTTCAGTCTCTGTGAGCCCCTACGAGCCCTGCTTAGTTGATTCTGTGGCCATGTTCTTCTGGTGTCCTTGATCCTCCAGCTCCCGCAATCCTTCCCTCACCTCTTGCAAAGGGTTCCGTGCGCTCCTGCTAAGGTTTGGGCGTGAGTGTTAGCATCTGCTCCCCTCGCCTGCTGGAAGAAGCCTATCTGGGTGTGGAGTGGACGCTGATCTGGGACAGCAGAATATCACTGACTCCGTCACGGTTGGTTCTGCCATGGGTCTCTCCGCCATCCCGCTTAGTTCCTGGCCATCAGGCAGTGTCGGGCAGAGGATCCCTCCCGTGGCGTGGGCCTCATGTTGGCTACTCTCTCCAGCTCTGAGCCACCACAGCCCTAGGCCATCTTGCCGGCAGGACAGGTGTGGGAGCCTCACCAGGGAACTGAAGATCACCAGTTCAGGATCCGAATCCTCCGTTACTACGAGTCCTCACTAGGGTTCTCCTCATAGGTTCCAGGAGGTTTCCACATCACCCCCTAAATGCCCCTCTAGTCAGGCATCTCTCCCCGAGCTCTCACCCCCATCTCTCCCTCCCCACCTGATCCTTCCTATCTTACCCCAATCTACCATCAAATCTATTGTATCTCCCCTTGGGCCCCTCCTTGTCACTTAGCCTCCCTGGGTCTGGATTGTAGGGTGATTGATTATCCCTGACAGCCAATACCCACTGAGGAGTCAGTAGGCACCATGTTTGTCGTTCTGGGTCTGGTTGCCTTCCTTGGGATAATTTTTTTTTCTAGTTTCATCTGTTCACCTGCACATTTCTGAATACCATTCTTCTGTAACAGCTGCATAATAATCCACTGTGTAAATATTCCAGTGTCTTTACCCATTCGTCGGTTGAGGGACATCTGTTATTTTCAGTTTTCGGCCACTATAAATGAAGCTTCTGTGAGTGTCCTTGTGGTAGGACGCCCAAGAGAGGCGTAGCTGGGTCTTGAGGTAAATCTACTCACAGGTTTCTGAGGAGCCACCACACTGATTTCCCCATGGCTGTGCACGTTGGAACTCCCACCAGCGATGGAGGAGCGTTTCCCATCGCTCCACATCCTGGCCAGCTGTCACTTGTGTTACTGATCTTAGCCCTTATGACAGGTGGAGTCTCACGGTAGTTTTGATTTACATTTCCCTGATGACCAAGGGTGCTGAACATTTATTTCGTTAAGTGTTTCTCAGCCATTGAGATTCCTCTGTTGAGAATTAGGGAAGACCCACCTCTGCTCTGGGCCACACCTTCTGCTGGCATGGAAGCCACCTCTCTCCGGCATGTCCATTCCTTCACTGGCGTTAGAGCCTACTTCCTTGTGATTCTGGTGCCTACTGACGACCAGCCGAGACATCCAGCCTCTCGGACTGAGCCACCACTGGATTCTTGGACCTTCCATTGGTAGACAGCCATGGTGGAGCTAGCCGGACCGCGGCCTGTCAGCCATTCTAATAGACCCCTTTCTTTATACATAGATTCATTCTCTAAGTCCTGTTGCTCTAGAGAGCACTGACTAACATGGCACCTTGGACAGTTTAGCTGGCACTTATCTCATGTCCGTGGGACAGAACGGTCCCTTCCTTCAGGATGCTCGGGATTTATTTCTTTATTTAACTAGCTCCTGCTGGTAGAGATCGGTTTCTTTCCTGTTCAGTTGGTCTCTGGGTTTTTCTTCTCTCTCTCTCTCTCTCTCTCTCTCTCTCTCTCTCTCTCTCTCTCTCTCTCCTTCCTTTTTTTTTCGAGGCTATCTATGGTGGTGGCACCCACCTTTAATCCCAGCACTCAGGAGGCAGAGGCAGGAGTTTGAGGCCAGCCTGGTCTACAGAGTGAGTTCCAGGACAGCCAGGGCTACACAGAGAAACCCTGTCTCGAAAAACAAAACTAACTAAATAAAGAGTAAAAAAATTTACAATATGGACTAGACTGTGCCTACATTGTATGCAATCTGATAACTTGGAAATTTTATGTATTCTAGTGATTGTGTCTGTAACTCCTTTTGGATTATATTTATTTATTGTGTATATGTGTATATGTGGGTATGTGCATGTCATGGCACATGTGTAGATGTCAGCAAGTACCTGAGCCCCCTTGACAACCTCAGAGCATTTTTATTGTGACGTATCACACCACAGAATGTGTAATGGCTTGATGGGTAGTAAAACTGAATGTTCATTTCCCAGAAGCCCCTGTGTCTTGTTTGTTTCCACCCCTTCCCCATCACAGAGAGCCACTCCCTCTCAACCAGCCATTTCTTGTAATGGGACAGGGTCTCAGTGTGTAGCCTAGACTAGCCTTGAACTCACAATGTAGCACCGGCTGGGCTCAAGTTCACAAAGATCCACCTGCCTCTGGCTCCCAAGTACTGGACCGCCCAGACAGACAGACACAGTGTTCTCTCTGTTACTTAGGCATGATTCACGTTGTTACTCAGGCCCATTCCCCAGTGTCACTGCTAAGGCCTGTGCAGTTAACAGGTTACAGTTCGTTTCACTAGTCCTTAGAGAGGGACATTGAGGGGTTGACTTCTCCTTCGAGACTCAGAAGAACCATCCTGATCTGAGTGGTTTAGGTTTGCCTCCCGATGCACACATCCTTTGTATTTTCCTTAGGGTGGGTATTTGGGGGAGAAGGGGCTAGACAGATGGTCCAGCAGCTCCCAGCATCCACACGGCAGTTCATAACTGTCTGTGAATGAAACTCCGGAGGATCCGGTGCCCATTTCTGCTGCCTTGGGCACCAGGTACAGAAGCAGTTCATAGACAGATGCAGGCAAACACCCATGAACATAAAGAGACCTCCCTCCCCCCCTCCCTCCCTCCCTCCTCCCTCCCTCCCCTCCCTCCCTCCCTCCCTCTCTTCCCCCCCTTCCCTCCCTCCCTCCCTTCCTCTCTTCCTCTCTCCCTTCCTTCCTCTCTTCCCCCCTTCCCTCCGTCCCTCCCTTCTTCTTTTATTTATTTTTGAGACGGGGTTTCTTGGTGTAGCTCTGGCTGGCCTAGAACTCTCTATGTAGACCAGACTGACCTGGAACTCACCGAGACCCTCGAGGGCTGTCTTGAAGGGTAGGCTACTGTCTTTGGAATGATGGGGTGCCATCCCTGGAAGCAGGCTACTTCTCCGAGTCCCATAGCTCCGTGTCTCACCAGGCCCACAGCGGCCCATCAGCCCTCACTGAACCCGTGTCTCCCTGCTTTCAGCATTCAGCCCGTGTATGGAGCTCAGCACCCTCCTCTGGACCCTCGGCTCACCAAAAAGTAAGTCAAGACCTTCCCCCGCCACTCACCCGCCCTCCAGTTTGCTGCGTGACTGTCTCCTCCCTGGCCTTTCTATCTGCCTCTCTGCCCAGGTGAGCCAGGAGCAATCGTCTCACTGTGAAGATTCTCACTGTGTAGACCAGGCTGGCTTCAAACTCAGAGACCTACCTCCCTCTGCCTCCTGAGTGCTGGGATTTTAAAGACACGTATCACTCTGCCTGGCCAAAGGGGCAGTTTTTAAAAAATTGATTTTGTATGTATGTTTGTATGTATGTATGTATGTATGTATGTATGCATGTATGCATGTATGCTTGCCTGAGTAATATATATGCACTGTATGCATCATGTAGGTGCATACGAGGGCATCAGATGCCCTGGAACTGAAGTTGTAGGTAATTGTGAGCCACCATGTGGGTGCTGGGCACTAAACTCCATCCCTCTACAAAATCAAGTGTGTTTTGGTTTTTATGTTTGCTTTGTTTTTTCAAGACAGGGTTTCTCTGTGCAGCCCTGGCTGTCCTGGAATTAGCTCTGTAGACCAGGCTGGCCTCAAACTCACAGTGATCTAAGTTGCCTCTGTGATTAAAGGCATGCGCCACCATCACCAGGCCTAGCAAGTGTTCTTGACCTCTGAGTCACCTCTCCGGTCCATGAAGGAACTCTTGCTTCCTCCCTGTCTCACATGTGTAAATGTTCACAAGTGTGTGTGGGCACCCACATAGGCAGGAAGAGGGCACTGGATCCCCTGGACCTTTGACGCTATAGGCAGTGGTGATTGTTAGACATGGTGAACTGAGGTTGTCTGCAAGAGCACTGATTACTCTTAGTCAAGCCATCCATCTCTCCAGCCCCATGGGAGCTCTTTCTTAATTAGACAGACAGACGGACAGACAGACAGTAAGAATGAAATGAGTGAATTCTATATAGGAGGCGCTTTTAGCACTTTTACCTGCTTCCTTCTGAACGTGATGTGCTGTGAGATCCCTGAAGCTGTGGTGAATGACGGCGGGAGACTAGACTAGAGCGTCCACTCAGTGGCCTGACAGCAGGGTCTTATCAGGTTACGTACGCATCGCAGTCCGGTGTTGCTGTAGAAAAGCATCCCATCGCCCGGGGACAGATGCTGGAGGAGCCCGTCCGGCTAGTTCTATAATTGACCGAGAGTCATGTAGTCAACATGGAAATCCCCCGTGCACACATTCTGTGTGCAGTGGGTACACTTACGCTCAGTTCCTTCCCCTTACTGTGCCTCCATCAAGTGTCCCCTGGTTCTGTACCGAGGGCAGATCCTCAGGAGTATGGCCACGGCACAGACTGAGCAGCAAACTTCTGAATAGCTTTGTTTTAATGTTTCACGTGTTAAAGTGTAAAACCCAGGACACCTTCCCTGCTCTCTCCATAGAGTCACACCATCAGTCGGCTTCACAGATATGAATGCATTAGCTCTAATTCATGGCTTCCCCTTCTCACGTCCGCCCTGTCTTGGTATTAATGGTCTCGATTGTGGGGCAGCGTGAGTGCAGCAGCAGACCGTTTTACAATCACAGGTTGTTGCCGTAAAACATTTATCGCCCTTGTTTTACTACCTTTGTTTGGAGCTTTGATTGCTTTCTCTGCTCAGCTCCAGACCATCATTAATTACCGTGTGCTTAATCTCCATCATAGTAGAAGCTTCCACAGCTGGCCCTTAATTATCTAAACTGCAGGAGGACGCTAAGTCATCTCCTGTCCATGAATACCGACTCCAATTTGCTAAATTATTACTATTAGTGGCAGCATTGCCTGCCATGATTTTTATAGCTCAGATAAAACTCGTGTTATTGCTGGGCAGCCCCGTCAGCCACTTGCTGGCGTGGCAGACTCCTAAATGGATTGTCGTCGGAACCGAGGCTGCGTGGCAGGTCCCACCTCCGGGTTACAGCACTATCGCAGTGAAGCCTGGGCGGGGTTGGGGGAGATTCGGTTTGCTCGAATGTCTAAATTCCCTACTCGATTTACCTCAATTAACCATTGCCAGACCTTTTCTAACGTAATTCTGAGTGTTGCCCTCGATATG
This sequence comes from Rattus rattus, assembly GCF_011064425.1. Taxonomy (NCBI): domain Eukaryota; kingdom Metazoa; phylum Chordata; class Mammalia; order Rodentia; family Muridae; genus Rattus; species Rattus rattus. The sequence continues at coordinate 4,296,371 of NC_046171.1, read as the reverse complement.
TACGAATCTCATGTCAAACAGAGCCAAAGCAGTTCTGGAAGCAGAGCAGCATCGAGGTGAAGCAGGGTGGTGGTGTCGGATCACACACGGCAGCTCTCCTGTTCCAAGCAGCATAACCCTCAGCCACTCCTTGTCACAGTGTCCTTCGCTGAGTCTCAGGCAAATGTGTCCCTTAGTGTGTTTCTTGAGGATTTTTACTGCCTCCTGGACTTTGTTTTTCAATCCACTTTCTGAAGATTTATTTTTCTGTGTATGAGTGTTTGCCTCCGTGAATACATGTGCTTAGTGGCTAAGGAGGCCAGAGAGGGCAACAGAGCCCTGAACTGGAGTTACAGAGGCTCGGGAGCCACTGTGTGGGTGCTGGGAACTGAACCCGGGTCCTCAAGGGCAGCCAGTGCTCTCACCACCCAGCCATCTCGCTAGACCCAAGGATGTATTATTTGTTTTTTAAATTTTGTGTGTACATGTGTGTCTGTGTGTATGCGTGTATGTGTCCGTCTGTCGGTCATATGTGGTGTTATGTGCTCATAAGTATAGGTGTCCAAGGAGGTCAGAAGTGTTGGACCCTCTGGGTAGAAGGCCTTAGAATGGGGGCTCTTTAGGCACAGCCTGCTCTGCTGCCCACGGCAGCCTTGCCTTGCTGCCAAGGAGATGAGTGGAGGAGGGTTTTAGTGATGTCTTTACCCCTTTGTGGTCCAGTTCCACGTATCGTATACTGTAGACTCTCAGGTGGCTGCTTCTCTCTGTGACGTCTGGGAGAGACTCACCAAGCTCAGACTTTTTTCTCTCGGCTGGCAGAGTTAAAAAGAGGGGGCTTTTCATTTTGAGACTCAGTGCCATGTGCACGGACAGTTAACGTTACCCAGCGCCCACAGCAGCTAACATTCTACTCCGATGGCTACTCCGGCTCCCACTGGCCTGGCAGATCAACCTTGACACCTCAGTAGTCTACGGCTAAGGCTTGGTTCTTGCTTATGTGTCCAACGTGGAGGAGGGCGGGCAAATGGAAGGCAAGCTGTGGTCCACCTAGTCGCTCAGTGACTCAGGCAGAGGGAAGCCCTGAGCCTGCAACCTCGCAGGTCACGGTGAGCAGGATGGGCCATGGGGCAGCTGTCAGCGTGGTGTGGCCCCCTCACTTCCCTTAGCTCACACTGGTCGGGTGGTTTCACCTGAGTTCAAGAGTGCCAGGAAGTAAGAGAGTGCGTGGGAGCCGATAAGCCCGGCTCTGCTCCTCTCTGCTCCCCGTGAGCAGCGGCTGGGGGTGGCGTTCTCTGAAGATGGACAGGTGTGTTGGTGGTTGTGGGTTATGATATTGTATGCCAAATGCTAACGAAGGTGGTCAGGCATGTCACCCTGCTCAGCAGTGCCGTCCCCTCTCTTGAAGCTTCATCAAAGAGCGGTCGAAAGTCAACTCAGTTCCTCTGAAGAACAAGAAGGCCTCCAGTTTCCACGAGTTTGCCCAGAATACCAGTGACGCTTGGGACATTGGCGATGATGAGGAAGAGGACCTTTCCTCACCGTCTCTCCAAACCCTGAACTCGAAAGTGGCTTTGGCCACTGCAGCCCAAGTCCTGGAAAACCACAGCAAGCTGAGGGTGAAACCGGAACGGTCGCAGTCGACAACATCGGACGTCCCTGCCAACTACAAGGTCATAAAGTCCAGCAGTGACGCCCAGCTGTCCCGAAATTCCAGTGAGTCCATCCTGCCCTTCTGTATCCTCTCAGTGGAGCTCGGCTAGAGAGAAGAGTTCCCTCCTGCCCAGATCTTCTACGGCAGGAGGACGCACAAAAACAAAAACACTCAGCCAAAGGTCTGACGCCAGCACACTGGCTGTCCCCGCCCTTCCCTATGGCCCTCGCCAACACTCTCCCCCTTGTCCCTTTCCCTGCAGTGAGTGGCAGCCACACATTTCCCATTGCTCTAGGCCTGGGCAGGTTTACAAATACCAGATGTGTTTAAAGGTGCCAGGGAATGAATTCACAAATAGTCCGCCTCCTCAGCCCTGGGGAGTGGCCGCCCACCTCAGGAGGCCCTTTTCCCATTTCTGTGATGCAAACAGTGTGTACTGAGGGACCAGGTCAGAGCCCTGACATCAGCCCTCAGGTTTTGTTTTGTTTTTCTAATTTGGGAAGCTGGCCTCAGTTCCTGCTGAGGGAGATGGTGACTTTAGATGTCTGGGCACTTTCTGTGTACATTTTTAAGGACCCACTAGTGTTGCTTTACAAATAAGCCGGCCACTCCGACCTGGGCAGGGAAGTGCCCTCCCTCATCCCAGCTACAGTTAATAAGCTCACAGGCCATGGGCATAAAGGACACAGGATGTCAGAGCCTCAGAGGATCCTACCTCAGCTTCCCTGAGTTTCTTCAACAGCCTCAGACCTCACACAAGGCCATGCAGTTTGGCCGTGGAGTCTTCACTGAGATTCCCCCCTGTGTGTCTGCTGAGACGGGCCCAGCTTGAACCCACAGTGCCAGTCTCAGACAGGCATTCAGCACCGATTGGCCAGGTGGCCTAAGCTATGGATGAGGTTCTCAACGTCAGGAAGGCCCCTGCCTCGATCCCTGCAGGCTGCCCTGTGCAGCCAGGCCCCCCACGTGTCTCCCTGTGGAGGTTCCTTCTGCACATCTGCCTGTAAACAGCCGATGCTGGAGATGCCCATCTGCCTAAGTTTACTGCATGCGTTCTGCATTTTCTCAGCCCCACTTGTCACTGTAGGCGTCCCAGTCAGGTGCCTTATGGCGGCTGTCGCAAGCTTCTGCAGTGCTGGCCTGTTCCCATTCAGTGTTTAATATATTCATTTTAGGTATTGAGGAACGTGACCCAGCCCTAGGAGGGCAGTCCCTGAAACAGTTTTCTTTGTGGCAGCTCATTCTGAAGGGCGCTGGAGTCAGACAGCCTGGAGGCCCCCCTCCACCGCCCCAGTTCCTCAGGTTCCCAGGCTGACTTTGTTCTTCTGTAAAGTCGCTAAAACTTCTTAGCAGGTGTCGTAAGGGATCATGGGAGCTCATGCTGAAATGGCGGGCACGGCCCCCTCTAGGTGGCAGGCACCAGCTGAGTTAGACCATCTACAGTAGAACGGAGTCCAGCTTCCCCTGCTTTGGTGGTAGCAGCAGAATTCAAAGCTGCTTCATTTGTGTGAGGAACATGGAGCAGAGGAGCCGGCTACTTGGCACGGGGTTGCCTGAGGCCAGAGCTTCCTACACACCTTGAAGGGCTCCTGTGGGCCAAGTGCAGGCCAAGGTTGAGCCTGGCTGTGAGGGCAGCCATGTGCCTAGCCAGAGGGTTGTACACAGGGCCACGGCCTAGCCCTCCACACTCTGCTTTAGCTCTGTGGCTACCGCACTCACCAGGTTAAGGCAGCTTAAGATCCAGGGTAGGATAGAAAGTTTCGTCTCCCTTGGTGTTACCACGTACATTCTTAGAAGTCACAGCGACATCTGGGGTCAGCTGGCCACAGTTGCCCTCTGTGGTACACGTGCAGTCCCTCTGTTTGGAAGCAGAGCCCTGCGGGCCTCATTCTCTCACTGTTTCTCAGCTCGAGCCTCAGGAGTGCCACAGGCTCAGGTCCCGCCCCGGAGAAAGCACTGCACGGTCTGCGCAGACTGGGGCGTCTGACCTGCGACCTTCCTATGTAGGTCTTTCTCCTTTTCAAATCCCTTCAGGTGACACGTGCCTGAGGAACACACTCCACAAACAACAGTCTCTCCCTCTCCGGCCCATCATCCCCCTCGTCGCCCGGATCTCAGACCAGAACGCTTCTGGGGCCCCTCCAATGACAGTCCGGGAGAAAACCCGCCTCGAAAAGTTCCGCCAGCTGCTTTCGAGCCACAACACTGACTTAGGTGCGTGCCCCAGGGCCCTGGGCAGAGTAGGCACTGGCGACTGGTTCTCAGAGGTCGGACATATCCACCGGCTCCCTTCTTTTGCTTGTCCTAGTCCGGTGCCAGAGCAGCGATGCACAGAGTTTAGTCAGAAGCCTGTTGTCGGACATTAGGGACTAGCGTGAATGGGGCCTGCAGACCGTGGGGCGCCCGTGCCAGCTCTGTCTGCTGCCTCAGGAGTTCTCACAGAAGTCCACGCCTGCATGCACCAGCGTTTACTTACTGGGCCCAGGTTACCTGCGGGGCCTCTGAGAAATGGATCTTGACCAGGTCAGGTTGGAGGGAACACAGCAAGCCTGAGCTGTAACAAGTTTATTGGGAGCAAATCAGACGGTTTTATATGTTTATCAGAACCAGAATACAGTGGTAGTCGCCAGAATACAGTGACGTTTGCCAGCTATTCAGGACACACAAGATTAATGTCTTAGACCAATTGTCCTGTCAAACTTGCGTATGCCTCGCTGACTTGTAGGGAGTGCAGAGAAACGCAGGCAGCCTGAGTGCTGCCCTGCCCGAGGGAATGCCTCGGTTTCTCAGGAACTGGAAAGCACATGGTGCCCCAGGAGCCTCGGACTCCAGCCTGAAAAACCTATGACGCATACCTCTCTAGGCAGCTAGACCAGGACAACTCTATGGTTCCCCCACATACACCCACAGCTTCTCTGAGCCAAAGGTCGCTGTATGTGCCCTGGGCACCCTGCCGCTGGAGGCTGTGGCAGGGAGCCTTTCCTGGCTTGTCTTATCAATGGTGGTGGTGGTGAGTGTATTTGGTGGTAGGAGGCACCTGGCCAAGGTTGGTTTCAGGCCCTTGCAGAAGGACCTGGTTCAGTGAGGCTGTCTGTGTTTGTAGATGAACTGAGGAGGTGGAGCTGGCCAGGCGTCCCCCGGGAAGTTCGACCAGTGACCTGGAGACTGCTGTCGGTGAGTTCCAACCGCCATGAGGAGCTGTGTGGGCCTCAGACAGCCCTCTGCCTGCCAAGGTTGCTCTGATGCCATAGACTCCTCTAGTGCTGCCTGGCACAGCTGTGGGGCTGTGTCCAAAGGACACGTCCTTGAGAGTTTGTTCCCGCACCCACAGGTGAGTGTATTCCACGGCTATGTGTGGAGAAGGCCGGGAGCTGGCTCCCATGGTCACAGTGTCACTTTCTTAACTGTGGGGAGGGATCTAGCAGGACAGGAGGGTCCCAGCACTGGCTTTGAGCAGGCATCATCAACACTCCTGACAGCGTTTGGAAATCCGTCTCCCAGCTTCATGCGAAGACTCAGTCCGTGGGCCTCTCAGAAGCTGCTCTTTCTCTCCCACACTCAGCATTATAGAGCTCCTGCTTTGGGGCGCTTCCCTCTGGGCCTCTGAGCTCTGCCCATTCACCCAGTAAGGATTTTCAGAGGCCCAGGGCTAGGTGCTGGGTGCGAACCCCAGATCAAACAGTAACCCCTCCCCACATCACCGTGCCAGTTCTCCAGCCACCCACTAAGGAGAACACTACGTAAAAGCCTTTGAGAGGAAGGGCGTGTTGTCACTGTCCCCTGGTCCTGGTCTTACAGCCATGCAGTTGGTGCCTCAGCCACTCCTAGTAAATTCAGATGCTGCTCAGAATGCATTAGGCAAGCCGAAGAGGGACAGGAGGTTTAGGAAGAAGAATGGCTGTTCAGGCTGCCAGAGTTCTGTGCCGGTCTCTCGGCTGCCAAGTCACAGACTCCCTCAGCTTGCTGAGCTCATGGCTCCCAGTGTTACACTGGGAAAAAATGTGTGATCCGCACCAGGAAGTGTCTCGGGAGTTTCCAGATCCTTGTAATTCCCTGGGAGGCTGTGACTCGGGTCCAGCTCCCTACTGCTGACTTGTATGTAGTTACTGCTCAGTGGTGTCAGCCCTGGGCGTGGGACCAAAGCAGTGTGCAGGCTGGGAGAGCTGGCTTGCTTCTTCTGCTATCCAGAAGAGGGCGAGCGCAAGGGGCGAGCGCAAGGGGCGGGGCGGGGGCTGAACCCAAGAACACCTGCTTGGTCCTCTTGGCCTTCCTGTTCTGTGCTGGGATGGTTTCCAAGTCACCGGTTCAGGCTGAAGTGAGAACTCACCCTCTGACAGGCTCTGTCGCCTTTAGGGCTATCTCCCGGCAAACACCGAGCGGCGCAAGCTGACCCTGCAGCGGAAGCGGGAGGAGTACTTTGGCTTCATTGAGCAGTATTATGACTCTCGGAATGAAGAGCACCACCAGGACACCTACAGACAGGTGTGACGTCGGGGAGCTGTGCTCCTGGAGCCTCTTGTGCAGGGAGGGGAGAGACGTCCTGTGTGTTTTGCGGCCCCTCCCTCTTCTTATCCAGTGGCTTTGACTTTGCAATTAAAAAATAGAACTTACCCTGGATGTGCGTGTGTGCAGGCGTGTGAGTGTGTGTGTGCGTGGTCAGGAGTGAGTGAGTGAGTGAATGAGTGAGTGTGCATGTGCATGCATGTGTGCAGGTGGATGTGTGTTGAGTGTGTGTGTCTGTGTGTATGTGAGAGTTCAGGCACCCAAGGGTACTGGATCCTTGGAACTGGTGTAGAGACTGTTGCGAGCTATGATGTGAGACCAAACTCAGGTCTCCAGGAGGAACAGCCTGTCCTCTTAGCTGCTGAGCCAGCTCCTGATTCATTTTATTTTCTCCCTCCTGGGACAGGGTTTTACTCTGTAGTTTAGACTGGAAGTCTCGTAGCTCAGACTGATTTGAACTCGCCTCAGTCTCCTGACTGCTGGGGTTACAGGTGCTTCCAGTATCCTTGGAAAGGTGTGGTTTTTAGCAGTAGTCAGTGGTGTTGCTTCTCATGTTTCATGTGTGCACAAATCACCCACACATACACAAGTGTACATACATGTATACACACAGATACACACAGATACAAACATAACATGTGTACATGCATGTACACACATGCACAGATATACACACATATACATACACATGTGTACAAACGTACACACTGCATGCATGCATACATATATGCACACATGTATACACATACTATACATAGTGTACACACATGTATGCATACACACACACACACACACACACACACACACACACACACACACACGCCCACCCATGCCTTGGATTACCAATAGGTGCAGGTCTTGAGGTGAGGCCCACACGTCTAACACGCTCCGTGGTAGTGTTGCTGTTTGGCCACAGGCCATCCTCTGAGGACTAAGGACCATGGGACCCCACAGGAAAGGCATGAAGTTTGTCAATGGTCGGGTCCCTCTGGACTGCAGCATCAGTGCATGCCTGTGGCTGCTTCAGGACCCATTCAGCACTCATTGCCTGCAGAAATGTCTCCTGGCCGCCTCACAGCAGGAGGAGAGTGTCCTCTGGGGAGACGCCTGTCTGGCTGACTAAGCGGCTTATTTGGGGGTGTTTCCTCTGTGAACAGTGGCTAACCTGGGCTCATACTCTTCCTGGGTGGGTCTAGCTGGGCTTTGTCCATATTCTGTCTGTCTGTCCCTCTAAAGCTAAGCTGTGTTCTAAGTGTTTCTGAGTACGCTGCCTTAGACACTGCCTTAACTCTGGGCCGTGGTTTCTGTTTTTCAGATTCACATTGACATTCCAAGGACGAACCCTCTCATTCCCTTGTTCCAGCAGCCGCTCGTCCAGGAGGTGAGTGGGTGGGTTCCTCAGTGTCCCGTCCTCCTCCTCCCTCGGCCCAGTGGCACCTGCTTGGTACCCCGTGTCCACAGGTGGCATTTTGGGACAGGGCATTTCCTCACGCCTTGTCCTCCGCCCTTTATAACAAGACTGGGTACCAAGTAGTGCTTTGCCTGAGGCTCGAGCAGAAAGAATCCTAGCGTCAAACTCCTGTCCCTGGGCTCGTTCTGCTTTTTCACAGCTGGGTGGTGACTTGTTTTTCTAATTTTGATAAAATATCGGTAGCGTGAGTTTGCCCTACTCTTCTTCCTGGTCTTATGAACAGTGGCTGCTTACTAGTTCCTGGCTGAGTGGCTTACATGCATCTGAGTGTTCTGTGAGCACCACCTCTGTTTCCAGAAACTTTTCTTTTCCCACACTTAAATTTAGTGCCCATAAATAGCAACCACCACCTCTCCGCTACCACCTCTCTACTTTTTGCCTGTGACCACTCTAAATACCTCAGATAAGGAAGCTTATACAGTATTTATCATTTGGTGTCTGACTTGATTCACAGTGTCAGAAGTCCCTTCATTAAGGTTTTTTTTTTTTTTTTAATATTTATTTCATATGACTACACTGTAGCTGTCTTCAGACACACCAGAAGAACTGGATTCCATTACAGATGGTTGTGAGCCACCATGTGGTTGCTGGGAATTGAACTCAGGACCTCTGGAAGAGCAGTCAGTGCTCTAACCGCTGAGCCATCTCTCCAGCCCCCAAGATGTTTTTATCACATTGATATATTTATTTTGTGGAGGGCATGGTATGGTGTGTGTGGTGAGAGGACCTCCAACAGGAATTGGCTTTCTCCTTCCACTGTGTGGGTCCTGGTCATCATTCTTGTCAAATAGGCACCTTTACCCGATGAGCCACCCCCTCCCCACCAACTCCCCCTCACCTTGATTTTATAAACCTTCCATTGTCATTGCTAATTCTCCACCAAATGAAAACTGTGGACAGGCGGGTTGCTTGTCCCTCTAGGCTGTGGGATTATGCTGTAGTGAGCATGGTTGTGTCTGAATACGCTGTAGACCCTGTTTTCAATCCTTTTGGAACTAAGTCCAGGAGTGACACTGGTAGTGATGTTGGAAGACCTCAAGCTAATGACACACGTGGAAGGCCCCAGTGGACCGTTAGCTTGACTTGAGAGGGGACACTCGCTCGTGAGACCAGCAGCTTCCTGAGCAGTTCTGCTGCATCTGATGTGGAATGTCAGCGCTTTCGAAAGTCTTTCAGCTCTCTCTGTAACAGAGAGGGACAGTAGGAGAATATGTCCATAGAGCCTTTACCAATACATGTCCCCTGCTGGGGTCTCTCACAACGTGTAACACCAAAAGGAAGATTGTGTTGGTGACAGCATCGGCTTCCTCCCCCTAGGAGGCAGCATGAGAAAAAGCTCGCATTCCTTTCCCTACTGCCATTCCTACAGCTTCCGCTGTCAGCCCCGCCTCCTCCTCCTCCCTCCTCCTCTGTGCTCAGCCCCTTGACTTCCTTCTCCTGCACCCTAGCCTCCCGCACCCTCCCTCCCGCACCCTCCTGTACCCCCATCAGGCATCTCTGGCTAGTGGAGCCTGGGCACAGAGATGTGACATATTTTATTCTCTTCAGTTTTGCCCACATCACCTGTGTATACTGGGCTGTTGTCGTTTTAAGCAAATGAATGCACAGAGGACTAACCCACCAGCACCCCAATACTGCAAAGCTTGCAGAGGACTAACCCACCAGCACCCCAATACTGCCAGGCTTGCAGAAGACTAACCCACCAGCACCCCAATACTGCAAAGCTTGCAGAGGACTAACCCACCACCACCCATCACTGAATGGCTTGCAGGTCTGACAAATGTGGAGCCTTGTCTGTAGTGGGGGAGTCAGGCGTGGGAAACCCATCAGGTTTATCCTGTTGTCCCCACAGGGCGGTTGTCGCAGGCTTTCCCAGTGCAGAGCCTGTGCTCTCCCTGGCAGGCAGGCTCGTCTTTATTTTGTGCATGGCTGGCACCTTTCTAGCCCGAGTGTGCGTCTGCCTCACTCATCCCTGCTGAAGAGGCACTGCCCCCTCCGCTCTCTGTGCAGCGCACGGCCAGCTTCCGTGCAGTCGGCCCCGTAAAAGGCAGTCACCGGGGCCGAGACTCTGGAGAAGTGGGTGCCCTTGTGAGTCCTCCTGAGAGACCAATCTGGAGACAGTGGTTTTGTTTTTTGAGTCACGGGATCAGCCCCAGGGCCTTGTGCATAGGCAAGTGTCTCACACCAAGTAACGAATGAGAAGCAGCAGTAGGCTTGGGAATTCTTGTGATTTTCCTCCAGAACACACTAGGTCTAGCCTCGGGCTACACTTCTGAGGAAGAAAGAGGTCATTTAGCAGGAGAGGACTCTGTTCAGTGCCTTTAGTAAAACACAGACACCACCCCTCCTCCAACCTTGAGAACCCAAGGCAGCTCTGTTGGAAGCATGGAGGCCAGCTCACTTGAGGGTGTTTCCTAGCTGTCCCTGCCAGACTTTCCGAGAGGGGCTAACAGAGGCCATCGTCCCTACCCTAGATAGCCATCTCCAAACTCTGTCTAGCATTTCCTTCCTCTCATTCTCCTTGGAGGCCCTTGTCTTCAGGGCCGGCTGGGTGGGTGTGCTGTGGAGACCATCTGATACCTTGGCTTATCTGTCGGTTTCCCTGTCATCTCTGCCCCTCTGTGTGTCACAGAGACATCGTTCTCCAGAAGTTCCACAGCTGGAGGTCATGTCCACCAGGACAGAGCCAGCGAGCATGTCTTTGGGTTGAGAGAAGATGAAGGGAGAGTTCAGAAGACCCAGTGACAGCAGAGGGACAACTGCCAAATGGGAAGGGGCAGGACTCTGTTCAGGAACCACCCAAGGCTTATTTTAATTGATATATGGAACCCTCAAAGGTTCTGTTATGGGGGCCTGGGCTGATTGATTTCTCTGTCCCAACCCTGACTGTAGAAGCGTGCAGGCCGGTGTCGTTTTACCTTGGTTTATTGCATTCATTTCTCCTGAGGGGCCATGCGCGTGCTGTGCGTGCGTGTGGAGCCCAGGACAGGTTGTCTGTCAGGACTCTTCTTGACTGTACGGGTCTGGGGATCAAGCTCAGACTGTCAGGCTTAGTGGTGAGTGTCTTTAGCTGCTGCTGTGTCTCCCCAGACTGTCCCCACGAGATGTGCAGTTGTGCCCTGATGCATGAAGGGACTTCCTACAAGAATAGATTGTCACCAATCCTAATCAGACTGAAACAGAAAATCTTGATTTTTTTTTTTTTTTGTAGATTTTTATTTTAAATGAATGAGTAGTTTCCCTGAATGCATTTATGTGCACCATGTGCCTGTCTGCTGCCCTTGGAGGTCAGAAGAGGGCGGGGGATTCCCTGGAGTTGCAGACAGTTGTAGGCCACAGTGTGGGTGCTGGGATCTCGCCACTGGGCCATCCCTCTCTAAGGCCTGTAGTGACCAAGGAAGATTTAGAAAAAGACAGAAGTGACTGAGTTCGTAATCCCCATCACCCATCTGTTTCCTGTCTTGATGTCATGGTCATTAGATAGCAAAATGATAGAGGGCAAGGACCGCTGAGCAGAGCGGCTCCTGTGTTCCGAGCTCTCTGCCTGTCTCTCTTCCTTTGTTCCACAGCACTTTCGAATTTTCCTAAAACTTTCCCCTAATCCCAAGGTAAGTGGTAAAGTGGGTAAGTGGAGGAAGAAATGTACCCCGAGATTAACACACATCCCCCTCTCCTTCTCGTCTTCCTAGATCTTTGAACGGATTCTCTTTATCTGGGCCATCCGACACCCCGCCAGTGGGTATGTCCAGGGAATTAATGACCTGGTCACTCCGTTCTTTGTCGTCTTCCTCTCGGAATATGTGGGTAAGAAGCTCTGGTGCCACACTGAGCATGCCGTCCCCTTCCTGTGCACTGTCTGCCTGTGTGTCCCTACCACGGGTGGCAGTGTCTTGCTAAAAAGAGGCAGGCAGTCCTTTTGCTCTACCCGGAACTGTCTGGGCAGCTGAGGAAGCCCGGAGTTCACCTCTCGAGATGCTCAAAGAGCTGCTTCCTAGAGCAGCCACACGAGCGCATTTCTGCTCTGCCACGGCAGAAAGCTTGATGGTTTGACTGGATTATTTTAGGATTCTCCAAACATGTCTCACTCAGGTCCAGTGCCCGTGTGTGACGCAGGCATCTGAAGGTCATACCGGCATCCGTGCAGGATCTCATGAGTAGGTGTGGGCATGCAGAGGACACCAGCAGATTGGCTGGGACCCTGGTCTGTTCCCGCTCTTCTGACCCTGCTAGGCTCTTGACATTGTTGAGAGTGACCTTTGAGAGTGGCTGGGGCTTCCCCACGGTCCAGCCTCTGCCTGCAGTACAGGCAAGCAGAGTCTTAAAGGAGCCAAGGAGTCTGGTTTTCCTTGGGGGGTTTTCTCGGTCACTGTGCTTCGAGGGCACACGATAACTTACCTGTGGCCAGTGCGGTTCCTATTGTCACGTGCACAGAGGCTTGTGTGGGAATCCAATGTGAAGAGTCAGCAGCAGGCACGTATTTACAATCCCGTATGAGGCAGGAGGATTGTTAGTTATAGCCTGAACCACATAATGAAAACCTGTCTCAAATGATGAAATACACACAAGTAAAAAACTCCCAAACCACAGAGAAGAACACTGGAAGGAGCCTAGAACCCCAGCCGCACCCGGATTAAAGCTCTTTACCAATTGTTACCTGGCTCTCAGGGCCAGCAGCTCTGTAAGGCAGATGTCTCCACCACCTCAGGCTGCACGATCCAAGGGTGAGCGGAGGCTTAAAGAGTTTTCCAACCCCGAAGGCAGGTCTGAGCGAAGTACCTTTGCTCTTCACGTGACTGGATGGTGCTGGGCTCAACTCCTGGTCCTTGGCTGTCTAAAGCGCTGGCCACAGAGTCCTCCATGTCCGAGCAGGCAGTCCAGCTCTGTGGCCTCAATTCTTCCTTTTCAAAACATTTCAAACTGACTGTGCGTGTGTGTACTGCGTGTCTGCGTGTGTACCATGTGAATACAGGTGCCCTCAAAGGCCAGAAAGAGGGCAGAGTTCCGTCTGCTCCTCAGCTGCCCGGTGTGGGTAATGACCCCGGCCCTCTGCAGAGCAGTGAGTGTTCTTAACCACGGAGCCATCCGACTGCCCAGTTGTTTATCTTCTGCTTTAAGTAGAAATCTCCCTTTTTTTCAAAAATGTCTTTAATTATTTTCTGTATATAAGCCTTTGCCTTGCCCACATGTGTGTATCTGTGTAACATGCGTGTGCCTGGTACCCGTGCAGCCCAGAACAGGGTACAGGATCTCCTGGGACTGGAGTTATAGATGGTTGTGAGCCATGATGTGGGTGCTGGGCCTCTGAAAGAACACACACGCATGCACGCACACACACACACACACACACACACACACACACACACACACACACACACACTATTAGTAGTAAGTCAGGAATTGACATTTAAAATTTCTATTCCAGGTAACGGGCAGATTATTTCAACACAACATATAAACGTCACACGTTCTTTACTTTTTCTTTAGCATGTGTGTGTGCACACGTGTGTGTATGTGTATTAGGACACTAGTGAGACTTGTTTTCTCCTACTCTGTGTCTCAGGATTTGAACTCAGGTCACCAGACTTGGTGGCAGTCACTTTTACTACTGAGCCATGTCACTGGCCCTCTCTAGCTTTCATAACCCAAGCTTGCTCCGTGTCCTGTCACATTTACTGCTCAAGAGTTGAAAACAGCAAACTCAGTAGTGGATCTTTTGGAGTTGGTAAGAAAAATGTCCACAGCCAGCCTGGGCCCAAGCTGTGTGTCTACTGAGGAAGCCAGCGGCTTCTGTGAGATGGGGTTCTTCGAAGATAAGCCAGCTGAGCCAGGCCCAGGGTACAGTCCTGGAGGGTTACCCCCGAGGCTGTGGGGTGCCCTAGACTCATTCCAGGAGCTTTTGGCCCTGCACAGTCTAACCCTGAACCGAGTGAGGACACATCAGCTCAGGGTGTGTATACAGTCACGTAGAAGCAGGTTTGAGACACATCCTACTATTTACATTTTTAATTATTTATTTTCTAAGTCTGTATGTGCAAACCACGAGAGTGTGGAGGTCAGAGGATAACTTATGGGAGTCAGTTCTCTCCTACCATCTGGGGATCGAACTTACGTTGTAGGGTCAGCAGCAAGAGCTCTCTACCTACTAAGCTACCTTGCCAGCCAACATGGCCTACCTATAGAAGCGGTTTCTTTCCAGCAAAATAAACAGTTACCCAGTAACTTCACTTCTTTTCCTCCACGTGAAGCAGGGCAGCGGGACTCCATTGGGCACTTCACTTTAGGCATGGTAACACTGCGACTCTCCAGAGTCCCTCCCAGACCCCCGACTCCTGCCCCTTCCTTCCGTGGGGCCATCACTCCCTGGATATGCAGGGATAATGAGGATTAGCCTCTCCACATGTGACAGTGCTCTGAGTAAGGCAGGGGAGCTCTGTCTCCCACAGATACGTAGTCTGTGGCTCAAAAGCTGCCGTTGTCAGACACCAGAGCTCCCAGACCGGTCTGTCTGGTGCTGCCATCCTCAGCAGGGCTCCCTTCTCAGGGACCAGGCAGACTTGGCTCACTGTATCCCCGCTCCAGCCAGCATGGTGGAGGAATGGCAGGAAGGCATGTGTCGTCTTCTCTACCATGTGTGTGAGTGTGTGTGTGTGTGGTGTGTTTGTGTGTGTGAGTGTATGTGTGTGTGTGTATGTGTGTGTTTATGTGTGTGGTGTGTTTGTGTGTGTGTGTGTGTGTGTGTGTGTGTGTGTGTGTGATGTGTTTGTGTGTGTGGTATGGGGCAGAGGACAGCATGCAGGAGGCAGTTATCTCTTTGTACCACGCTGGTTCCAAGAATCAAATTCATATTGTCGTGCTCGGTGGCAGGTACCCTTCCTGAGAGCTACCTCAGGGCTCTTGGAACCTAAAGCCCATTGTGCCCTATCTCCTATCCCCTGAGCGACTCCTTCCTGAGAAGCCTCTCTCTCGGACGCCCTCCTGAGCCCCAGGCATGCCATCTCATCATGTCCTCCTGGAACTCAGCTGTACTGTAACCGAGTCACTTTCTCCAGCAGTGACGTCACTTACCACTGTTTGCCCCTCCGTCCACCAGCTGAGGCAGAGACTATCTGGAGGGTCTCCCTTCCTCCCGTGCCTTTGTAGTGGCGTCCACACATACATGGAAGAATGAGACCCCTATCCCGCGGTTCGGGCACAGGATGCTTGGAAGCTCGTGGAGCCGTGCCAGGCATGGCCACTGGGGGGCGGTGCATCCCTCCTCTGGTGTTGTGCCCAGTGTCAGGTCATCTCTGAAGTCTGGAGATGTAAGCTGAGGGACTGGGGAGGGGACCTGGAAAAAAGCAGGCAAAACACCCTGCCTTGCACTCTCAGACATTTAAAACTCACGACCCCAACAGGACAGAACACGAACATTCACAGATAAAAGCTGGAAGCCACTTCCCCAGCCCTATAGCTATTCACACCGTGGGGCAGTACTCAGCCGTAAGCTAAGCGGAGCCGCTACTGGTGCGTGCAGCCACGTGGCAGCTGCGGGGGAAAAGTGTGCGTTGAAGATTGCGTTCACACAGAGCCCAAAGTGAGAAAGCCTGCCTGCAGCTCCGGAGGTCGGGGCCCAGACCCCTTGTGCCGTCCACCTGGGAGTAGATGAGGGAGATCTTCCGGCCCGGGAGGGGGGAGGAGGAAGTGCCCCTCCCTTCCTCACCGCCCAAGCCTTACTGCTGTTAACCACAGATGTGGGGACGCGTGTCAGAGCTGTGTGTCAGTGCAATTTGCTGTGTGGACATTTTACCTGCAGCAAAGCCCTCCTCACAGCTTTGGAAAGCCTGGCGGGTGGGCTTCTCCACCCCTCTGAAGCCCCCTCTCCTCTTGCCACATGTGGCTGCTTGTCAGACTCCACCACAAGCAGAATAGCCTCTCCTCCTCTCCCCCTTTCTCCTGGAAGTTACTGGGACTGCAGTCTGCCTCTCTTGTCTTTCTCTTAGATGCTAATAAAACTGGCCTCGGGTGAAAAACCATATGTATTTATGTATATGGTTGGGAGGAACAGATGCTAAATTGAAAGGGGTGGGAAAGTACTTATTAGTTTTTTCAGAGTGTTGGCATAGCCTGGTTTGCGTTGTGATGACAGATACTCACGGCTGGGTACGTTCAGAGTCCAGATGGCTGGGTGCTTTGTAAGTAAAGTTATTTTGATGGCTCCTGAGTCCAGACTGCGCGACACCACTGTCTCCGTGAAGACCGTGGTGGAGAGCTCGGCGAAGAGCACAGTCTGCCTTGCTACAGCGTTTCGTGGTGCCGAGGCAGAAGGGATGTGGTGGGGTGACCCTCGGGATGCGCCCCGCTTGCTCACGGAGTGCTCTCCCCGTGGAGAAGATGCACTCCGTGAGAAAAGGCCTCACCCCGTTAGTTGCCACTTCTGACAGTGCTGGGCTCCAGCCCTGAGCTATGCCTTCCAAACACAGCAAATTCTGTACTGAGAACAGATGAGAAAGAGGCTGCTCTGTGGACGGTAGGGCTTGTGCATATGTAACAAGCAGAGGACAGCTCTGTTGTCTTCCTCTGTATGCCTGGGATTGAACTCAGGCCTTTGGGTTTGGCGTCCGGCACCTTTACCTGCTGCTCTGCCATCTCACTGGCCCAAGAAGACGGTGTTGTTGTTGATGATGTTGTTGTTGTTGTTGTTGAGTTTTTAAAATCTTTTGAAACATGGTCTCACTGTGTACTTTGGCTGTCCCAGAACTCACTATGTAGACAAGGCTGGCCCGGAACTCAAAGGTCCACTTCCCTGTGCCTGACAGATGCTGAGGCTAAAGGCACCACCGTGCCTGGCAGGACGTAGGTTGTGAGTAGAGCAGGGCCCTGAAGAAGAGCATTTGTTGTGCTGGCTCCACCTCCTCCCGTGCTAGGGATGCTGCTCTCACCACCACCCCACCCTACCCTCAGTGTGGGCGATGCTCCCTCATGTGGCCAGTTCTGAGGAAGTGTGACCTCTGTTTCCTCTCTGACTCGGCCTCAGCATCCTGCCCAGCCCTGGCTGGCTGGTGTGGAGACCAGAGATGGAACTGGATGGAATAATGGCCAGCTCGGTGTTGCCTCAGGACACGATCCTGGGCTGCCTCTGTTTTTAGTGTGAGAGAGAGAGACAGAGACAGAGACAGAGAGACAGAGGCCAAATGGATAGGTCTTTTTTCTAACCCTTTACAAGTGTCTGGGGGTCAAGCTGAGCTCCCCAGGCCCACACACACGTCAAGTGCCCTTACAGGCTGAGCCGTCTCGCTGGCCCTTCTGTTTGCTTCTTTAACCTTATGTTGAGTTCTTTTACACACGTGGATGCATCCACCTGTCACTCGGGCCCACACACACCCAGCCCCACAGGAGCACTCAGAGCATCCCCAGCCCCTCAGAAGCCCTTATGACCTCTCCTTCCCTGCCTTACAAGGGGCCCCATGTACACTGAGCTATTTTTTGCTTGCTTGCTGTTTTAAAAAGCTTCATTTTTAACTTGGTCCAAGTCTTGGAAGCAGCCCAAAGGTGGTTACAAAGCTGTCGTGAAAGGTCCTGAGGCGGCTGGTACAGAGCAAAGCAGGGGACTCCTTAGAAGGCCAGGAGACAACCTAGACATGCTAAGAGGGACTTGTTAGAGGAAGTGCTGAGGTGGCTGGGGCATGCCACTGTGTGCTTGTTGGCCCGACTAGGCAGCCTGTGGACATTGGGCAGGCGGTTGCCCGTTGTGATGAGCTTCACCTCCCCATCCAGGAAGTGGTTTCTAAGAAGAGATGAGGGTTGGTTTGGACAGAGCCCAGAGAATGAAGATCTGAGAGGACCCGGTTCTTCTCCAGTGTTAAGACAGCTTCCACGGTCTCCTGGATTTTACAACACTCTTTTGAGATGGCTTCTAAACATTGTGGAAGAACGTGCAGCCCCCATTCTTGCAGCTCAAGATCGGGCTTCTCCTCAGACGTACGGAAGCAGTGTGACCCACACCCTCCTGAGCTACATCATCCCTGTCAAAATAGCTTAGAGAGGGGTGCGCAGGAGAGCTGTGGGAGCAGGCGGGCCAGGTTCACTGCTGCTTCGGGAGCTTCCGTTCAGTGGACTAATTCTGAGGGGTCTGGGAGGTCACGGCTGACCGGCCATGTGGAACTAACCGCAAAGAGACCAAAGAGACGGTGCAGGCTGGTCCTAGGAGCAGACGGTCCCAGAGTAAGGCGGCAGGGAGCTAACAGAGGGGTCCCCAGGTCTGTTCTGTCCAAACACTGCAGAGGCGACAGTGATTCACGGACCTCAAGGCCCTGCTCCACACCGATTCGTCTGCCTGAGCTCGGGCTTCTCTCTGACAAGCGCCCGCTTGGGACTGAGCTTGTCCTTTAAGTGGCAGCCTCAGGTGTGACAGGCAGGCAGGGAGCGTGTGAGGCCCCCCCATCACCCGCTGCTTAAAGACAGCTGCAGGACTGAGCTGAGTGGCACCATTTATGTGAGTGCCCCCTGGAGAGCCCACTGCAGGGTTTCCTGACACCGAGGGGGTGAGTGCCCCAGTGGCAGGTACGACTTGTCAAGTCACTGTGTAGGAGATTGATCCTCCTCCCCTGAGCGGTGAGCACCACCGTCTCTGTGGCAGATCTTTAGAAAGCCTTAGAAGGGCTGGGCAGTGGTGATGCATGCAGACGGAACTTTGAGGCCAGCCTGGGCTACAAAGCGTGTTCTAGGATAGCCAGGGCTACACAGAGAAACCTTGAAAAAACAAAACAAAACAAAACAAAAAAAAAAAAAAAAAAAAAAAAAGAAAGAAAAGGAAAGAAAAAAAAAGAAAGAAGCCTTAGGTTATGTACCCTGAATCCCATGATCAAGGGTCCTCCATCCAGTGCGCAAAGGCTGACCTCATAGTGATCTTAGCTACATAGTAGCAATAGACCCTCAGGGTAGTCGAGAAGACCTGGAGGGTTGTTGGCATTTTTAGACATATTTTTTGTGTGTGTGTGTGTGTGTGTGTGTGTGTGTGTGTGTGTGTGTGTGTGTGTGTGCGCACATGAGTGTAGTTACCTGTGGAGCCTAGAGGAGTGGATCCCTTAGGGTTGGAGCTCCAGACACTTGTGAGCTGCCCCGTGTGACCCCTGCAAGAGCAGCATGCGCTCCTACCCACTGAGTCATCTCTCCAGTGCCTCAGTATTGGTGTGTGTGTGTGTGTGTGTGTGTGTGTGTGTGTGTGTGTGTGTGTGTGTGTGTGTGTGTGTGAACTCTGGACCTCTGCAAGAGCAGCAAGTGCTCTCAACCGCTGAGCCATGTCTCCAGCCCAAGCATAGGTTTCTGAATGTAAGTGCACCAGGCTGTGTTGTCATTCCTATATGCCTAAGCTGTCCCACGCTGCTACCCCGCAGACCTCATGTGTCTTTCTGAGCTAAGAGTCAGCACTCTGATTGGCAGGCCCTGGCTTCCTGACTTAGCCATATGGTCTCTCTACCTTTTCTGTATGTGCTGAAAGGTTTGTGCCCTCATGGTCTTGTCTGTTGTCAGCAAGTTCTGGCATGAGATTGTCAGGTGACTAAGTCCAGCAGTGTTTGTATGGCCCTCCAACCACCTGGAACTGGGCCCAGGAAGCCAGCAGTGCAGAACTGTAGTCTTCATTCCTCAGAGGGCTGAGGCAGGTGGATTATTTGAGTTCAGGTCAAAACCAACTTGGGCAACATAGTGAGACTCTGTCTCAAAACAAAACAAAACTGTTTTCTTATTTAGTTCTTTAAATATATGGTTATTTGTTTTTTTCTTAGTTGTGTATAGTATTTGTACATGTGTGAATAGTATTTGTACATGTGTGTATCGTAGATGTATATGTGTGTATAGTAGTTGTACATATGTGTACAGCAGATGTACATGTATGTATAGTATTTGTACATGTGTGTATAGTATTTGTATATGTATGTATAGTAGATGTACATGTGTGTAGTAGTAGATGTACATGTGTGTAGTAGATGTGCATGTGTGTAGTAGATATACATGTATGTATAGTGTGTGTATATGTGTGTATAGTATTTGTACATGTGTGTAGTAGATGCACATGTGTGTAGTAGATGTACATGTGTATAGTAGATGTACATGTGTATAGTATATGTACATGCGTATATAGTAGATACACATGTGCGTATAGTGTATGTACATGTGTGTAGATGTGCATGTGTGTGTAGTATAGTAGATGTATATGTGTGTATAGTGTATGTACAGGTGTAATAGATATACATATGTGTATAGTAGATGTACATATGTATATAGTAGATGTACATGTGTGTAGACGTATATGTGTATAGTAGATATACATGTGTGTATAGTGTATGTACATGTGTGTATAGTAGATGTACATGTGTATAGTAGATGTACATGTGCGTATAGTGTATGTACACGTGTATATAGTAGATGTACATGTGTGTAGATGTATATGTGTATAGTAGATATACATGTGTGTATAGTGTATGTACATGTGTGTATAGTGTATGTACATGTGTGTAGTAGATGTACATGTGTATAGTAGATGTACATGTGCGTATAGTGTATGTACATGTGTGTAGTAGATGTACATGTGTGTATAGTAGATGTACATGTGTGTATAGTAGATGTACATATGTGTATAGTAGATGTACATGTGCGTATAGTGTATGTACATGAGTATGTAGTAGATGTACATGTGCGTATAGTGTATGTACATGTGTGTAGTAGGTGTACATATGTGTATAGTAGATGTACATGTATATAGTAGATGTACATGTGCGTATAGTGTATGTGCACGTGTATATAGTAGATGTACATGTGTGTAGATGTATATGTGTATAGTAGATATACATGTGTATATAGTGTATGTACATGTGTGTATAGTAGATGTACATCTGCGTATACTGTATGTACATGTGTGTAGTAGATGTACATGTGTGTATAGTAGGTGTACATATGTGTATAGTAGATGTACATGTGTGTATAGTGTATGTACATGTGTATATAGTATTTGTACATGTGTGCAGGCGTTGGTGCATATATGCATAGAGGACAGATATCAGCATTGGCTGATTCCAGTGGCTTCTGATTTCTTTGGGAGGAGGTGGGTCAGGGGTTGCTTTGAGACAGGGTCAGTTAGTGGACCTGAAGCTCAACAATTCAGCTAGGCTGGCCAACCACTGAGCTTCAGAAATTCAGTCTCCACCAGTCAGTGCCGGTGTTAGAGATGTCCACTGTCGAGGGTCTGACTTTCTTGTGTCCGCTGGGGTCCAAACTCCAGCACTCATGCTTGCACTGCGGGTGCTAAACCTTCTGCGCCAGCTCCCCAGCCCCAGGGGTACCCCTGTGACGGGAAATACTAGGCAAGGGATTCTCTTTTCTTTCCTGCATTTTTTCTTTTCTTTTCTTTTTTTTTTTTTCCTTCAGACAGGGTGTCACTCTGTAGCCTTGGCTGTTCTGGAACTTGCAGTGTAGACCACAGTGCTGGCCCCAAACTCACTGAGATTCACCTGCCTGTGATTAAAAGTGTGTGCCACCATGCTCGGCCTGTGCAGGGGATTCTTATGAGTGTGATTTCAGGGCAGAACGGGAGGGGAACGGCCATGGGAGGCTCTGGGAAGGCCTGAGGCCTCGTCACCACCGAGGGCTTGGAGTGTTGAGTCCTGTCAGATCACAGAAGCTGGGACTGCCCTGGGACCTCTCAGGGCCCCTGGGGAGCGCCTGGGCCGGTGAGCTGGTTCTCCTCAGAGCTTCCAGACTGTTCCAGGCTCCTGTTCCACTGATCGCTCTGGGGTTCTGAGCAAAGTCAGCGGCTGAGTGGAGCAGAGCCCAGTGTATTTTATCAGCTAATCAATAGCCATGTTCTCCTCGAGCCCAGAGTGGGCAATTTTGTTTTCATAAAGAGCTTTTTGGTTTCTCCCTTTTGGATGCATCGCCTCTTAAAATAGCCATAAAAACCCCTTAAACTCACTCCCAGCAGTCAGTCCTGGCAGCCACACACTCGTCATGACAACCAAAGATGAGGCCCTCGCCTGGGACAGAGGGGCTGGCGTGCTCTCCCCGTTGAGCTTCAATTATGTGTGGAGTTTCCTCAAGTGGACGGTTAATGATCCTTCTGAGCAGATTGTTTATGTGAATGAAGCCCTTCAGAGCCCGCGCCTCCCTCTCTGCTGCTTTTTGCCCGTGTGCTCAGCTCAGTTGAGGAGTGTGTGAACCCTGACCTCCCAGCAGGCAGAGGAAGAGCTATGCATGCCCCAGCCCCAGGAAGTGCAGTGAGCTATCCCACCCCCCAAACCCCAGGAGGTGCAGTGAGCTATCCCCCCGCCAGGAAGTGCAGTGAGCTATCCCATCCCCCAACCCCCAGGAAGTGCAGTGAGCTATCCCACCCCCACCCCAGGAAGTGCAGTGAGCTAGCCTGCCATCCGTGAATGCCAAAGGTCCGTGACTGATCACAGCTCCCCATCTTGAGGCTCCCAGATACGGTTCCCTTGTAGTCCCGTTGATCCTGGCTCAGCTCCTGACTCCTCATAGTTAAACGTGATTTTTCTTATTTGAACCAAGAGCTAAGGGCAGAAAACTGGCCATCAGGGCTGGAGATGGCTCTCCGTAGGTGAAGGAGCTTGCTACCAAGCATTATGACGGGAGTTCAATTCCCAGGGCCCATAGGATAGAGGGAGAGAACCAACTCCCACAAGTTGTCCTCTGACCGCCACATGAGCACTGTGACAAACACACGTGCACACACACACACACTCACACGCACACACTTACACACATACACACGTGCACTAAGATAAAATAGAACAAAAACCTTTAAAATTTGACTTTTGGGCTGGAGAGATGGCTCAGTGGTTAAGAGCACTGATTGCTCTTCCAGAGGTTCTGAGTTCAAATCCCAGCAACCACATGGTGGCTCATAACCATCTGTAATATACATTAGATAAATAAAAAAAAATTAAAAAATATTAAAAAAAATCTTTAAAATTTGACTTTTGAGGTATATACTTTGGCATGGAAGGTTTATCCCTGCAGAATCGACCTGGTTTCAAACAATAGAGAGCAAACATCGTGGCCCAAACAAGACAGGAGCATATTCACTCCTTACGTAATGTTGTAAGAGTCCCAGCCCAGAGCCACAGGGTGCGTGTTCCCCATCAGCACGGTTGCTGACGCGTCTCAGGTTGCCCGTACGTTGTCCCCTGACACTGGCCTGGTGGTGGTCACCCAGAGAGACAGAGCCAGGCACAGCCAGGAGGCAGCACAGGCTGTAGGGTCTGGAAGGACAGCTCTGCCCCACCGTCCTCAGGAGACTTTGTCTTGGTTGTCTGCTCAGTGAGTTGCCAGTCCTGCGTACAGAGTTCTGGAACGCTACGTGCCTAGGTTGAAAAAACCCCCAAGGTTTATTAGAAGGCTGGCACACATCTGTAATCCAGCTCTTGGGAGGCAGAGGCAGGAGGATTGTAGTAGGTTTGACTGAGTAGCAAAACAGTATCACAAACTAATAATAAACATAATAAAAACCATTAAACTTTAAAGAAGTATTGGCCTGCAAGATGACTGAGCAGGGTCCGCCTCCCGAGTGAGTGTGGACACTCAGACCCACATCAAAGGCCGCTAACCCCAGGTCGCCTTCTGTGGGAGGGGAAAGTAGGCAGAGTCTACCAGACGCTTGCTGGCCATCCAACCTGGGGTATGTAACAAGGCAGGACTGAGAGACCCCACCTCGGCAGGGTGGAAGGGGAGAACCTTCCCTGCCCGCCACGTGTACCTTCCCACACGTGTGCACCGCTAGAGAGGAAAACCGCCCTGCCGAGATGGCGCACGCACCGCACACACCGGCTGCTCCTTCAGACTCAGTTCTCAGGCCCCATGTGGCAGCGTACAGCCGTCTGTAGCTCCAGTCCCAGGGAATCCATGTGGTGCCTGCACAGATGCACGTGTGGGCAAAATGCCCACAGAATAAGGGTGAACGAAGGCTAGAGAGATGGCTCAGCCATGTGGAGCAGCCTTGCTTTGCATTGTCCTCTTGCAGAGGACCTGGGTTCAATTCCCAACACCCACACAGTGGCTCACGGTCCTCCGTAACTCAAGTTCTAAAGGACTCCATGCCTTTCTTCTGACTACTGTGGCCACTAGGCACACACATTGTGAACATATATACATACAAGCGAAACACTCATACATATCAAGTAAAACCTAAATAAAAAGATAAATTTAAAAATTAATAGAATAAAGGTAAAAAATTAAAAACAAAACAAAAAACTACGGAGCTCTGCGTTTCCCTCTGGGAAATGCGTGGGATTGGCGGAGGCTACTCACGAGGGATCGGTTCGGCAGGACAGTATTGGTCCATAGGACAGTATTTGCGACTGTAACTTTGAAGGCTGCCGCCCGTGCAGGACTGAGCTGGGGGTGGGCACATCAGCCTGGGAAGAGCCTAGAGATGTAACCTAAAGCAATAAGAGATCTCTGAATGGAGTCTTAGGGCCTGGCTTAGTTTAAATGATGCATATGGCCACCCCAAAAGCACTGCATGATTCCTAAGCGAGAGAAATCATTTTTTTTTTCTTTCTTTCTTTTTTTTTTTTTTCTTTTTTTCGGGGCTGGGGATTGAACCCAGGACCTTGCGCTTCCTAGGCAAGGGCTCTACCACTGAGCCAAATCCCCAGCCCCATCATATTTTTTTTAATGTGATCTCCCAATTGGATTTTTATGTGGCACCAGAGTTCTCCCTTTCCGCAAGGTTACCATTACTTCACAAAGTCCTCATTCTTCGGCGATAAAAGGCAACTGCAGTCAGTGTGCCCCACCTCCCAACAAAAAAGGGAACGCTATAAAAATTATGCCCCCTGTGACAGCTTTTAAAGGTACAGCAAACCTTAAACCCTTCATTCCCCCTTTATTAAAGGCACAGTGCGCCGGCGATGTGTGTGTTTTGTTCCCGCCCCGGTTTGTGGAGGCACTCGTGGATACTGCACGGCCACAGCATCTGCGGGAATACTCCTCCTCCTCGCTCTTTTCCCTTGAAGCTTTGGCGTGCCTTCTGCATCGTTCTAAAACCTTATCGTCCCGATAAGCCTCATCTAGAGTAATCTGTGTGCCTACTGTGCGCGAGGCGGGGAGGTTATTATTTTGTATATGTGGACCCCGGCTGTTGATCCTTTACAGCCTAGCTTTTCTGACCCAGCACTCCATGGCCTTCCACAGCCTCTGTCTCTCTGTCTCTTGTCTGTCTCTAAATAGCCCTTGACGTTCATATAAGCTAGAGCAAAACAGTTCCTGGGCAGGTGAGGCGGGCGGGTGGGTGAAGGTGCCTGCTGCCAAGTGAGACTGAGGATTCGAGTCCAAGAGGATCTACATGTTAGGAGAGAACTGGCTCCCACAAGTTATCCTCTGATCACACACATGCTATGTCAACACACACACACTCACACACACACTCACACTCACACACACTCACTTCCAAGTTCGTGTTCCTCTCTGGAAGAGGCCCTGTGCTCAAGCTTAATGGACACTTGGTAACTCCTGGTGTCCTTCTGTGTGCTGTGGATATATGTATGGCCTTACAGAGCCTCTAAGATGGTGATAGAAAAATGAGGGTGTTTCACGAGAGCATTTGTCAACACAACGGTGTGTGTGCGTGTGCGTGTGTGTGTGTGAGCATCCTCTAGAAGTAGGAAATACCAGCACGATGGAATTAAGTCCCAGAGGCACCCACGCACTTGACTCACCTTCCTCCATCCGTGCACCAAGTCTGATGCCCACGCTCAGGGAGTCCACCGTTCTGCAGAGCAGGGGGCTCTGACCCAGGTTCCTGTGAATGTGTAGACAGCTCACTGAGCGTCTATAACCAGAATTTCTCTAGGCTGTTCCTGGGTTGAGCTGGGTATATTATAGCTTATTGATCAGAAGTCCTGAGTGGTCTTTTTTAAAAAAAAATCTAATCATGAACTCCAAGGAGACTGAGGTACGCTGGGCTGGAGCGAGGAACAGCCCAGTCGGTGCCCTGAGATCCCTGGGAGTTCTGAGACACTCAAACAGCAGGGCAGGCTTGCCCCCGTGTTCCTCTCGGGCCTGAAGAACCCCACGGCAGGCGGGGGTTCCTACGCCCCTCTCTCCGTTTTTAGACCAGGCCTCTGGATTTTCCTCACCTTCTGTTTTGCAGAAGAGGATGTGGAGAACTTCGACGTGACCAACCTGTCTCAGGACATGCTGCGGAGCATTGAGGCCGACAGCTTCTGGTGCATGAGCAAGCTCCTAGATGGGATCCAGGTGAGCCGCCCACCCGCTGGCCGGGCCCGCCCGCTGGCCGGGCCCACTTACTCCCTACTGCCCTTCGTGTGAGGGGAACCCCCGCCCCACCCCCGCCAGCGCTCCCCTGCCTGTCTGTTAGCAGTCACCAGAGAGGACCCCTCCCCCCTGCTGTGTACCCAGATCCTGTGGGTCAGGCTCCTCCAGCCTTTCACCACATGCTGCCGTTCTAGGAATCCTTTGTTTCCAAACACAGTTACTGGCTGTTAGCATTGGTGAACTTTGAAAATACGTTTCTACTACACACACACACACACACACACACACACACACACACACACGTATTTTAGATATTTTACTTATTTTTATTTTATGGACATTGGTGTTTTGCCTGCATGTGTATCAGTTTATGTGAAGGTATTGAGTCCCCTGAAACCAGAGTTACAGACAGTTGTGAGCCACCATGTGGCTGCTGGGAATTGAACTCAGGTCCTCTTGGAAAAGCAGCCAGTGCCCTTAACCACTGTTAATCTCTCCAGCCCGTTTATGTTATTTTTAACCCCGTGTGTGGGTGTGTGCACATGCGTGCAGCTTTCATGGATCGCTGGGGTCTGGAGTCTCGGGTAGTTGTGAGCCGCTAGGAACCATAGGGGGTCCTCTGGAGGAGCATATGCACTCTTGACCACTGCGCCACCTCTCTAGCCCCCGGCATACTTTTAAATATGCTTCAGGGACGGTGGCGATGGCACTGAGGAGATGCCAGGGTCTTAAGAAGCAAGGTGAACTGTGTGTGAGGAATGATACCTGACATCTCCCTGGTCTGTGTAACACACACACATGCATGCACGCGCGCGCGCGCGCGCACACACACACACACACACACACACACACCAGCAGTAACGACAGAGCAGCCTAAGTCTCTCTGAGCTCTATCTAGCTGTGGCTGGTTTGGACACTGCTCACCCCAGGCTCTGTGTCCTTCGCAGGATAATTACACGTTTGCACAACCAGGGATCCAGAAGAAGGTCAAAGCACTGGAAGAGCTCGTCAGCCGGATCGATGGTAGGTCAAGAGGACAGAACTCCAGCAGTAGCCCAGTGCGGTCCCACCTCAGCTTGAAACTTGGTCCTCCCCGCTCCCTCCCCAGCCTGTCCTTGTAGTGACGCTGCCTTGGCAATGCTATCTTCACGGCTCAGCAGGAAGGCTGTGAGCTCTCCCCAGGTCTGTCTACCTCATTCCATCACCAAGCTCTCAGTTCCCCCACAGCTCTGCCCCAGTCACTCCCCTCCCCTTCCCAGTCCGCAGCCCAGGTCCAGCCATTTGCTCTCGACACCTTCCTCCCGGAAGGACTTACATTCTCTTGCTTGTTGTGCTTTCAAACCATCATCCTGTGAGGGTTTCCCAGCAGTGTTCTGGCTGTGCCCTTCTGTTCCAGAGCTCCAGTGACTTCCCCTTCATTGCCTTTTGTATCCAGTTTGTGAGTTGACCTTGCCCGTCACGTCCGATCCCTGGCTTGACACAGGCTCCCGAGCCTGGCTGACACCCTAGTGGGACTTTGAACACCCTGCTAGGACCTGGGGGGGCTCCCTGGGAGGCAGAGATCTGGGGAGAGCGGTGCTTACAGGAGTGGAGCTTCCCAGCTCTGGTCAGGCCCTAGGAAGACCTTAGAAAGCCCTAGTGACAAGGACACTGTGGCCAGAGAGACGGACAGAGGAGGTTGGGAGTTAATCTTCCCTGCAGTGTGGACCTAGCAGGGGCCCTGTGACCAGAGATCCTGTAGGCCAGTGAGCGCCTTCAAGACTGCACCAAACATTGGTGTCCTCGCCCTCTGCTGTGGGACTTCCTGCCCCATCCCTCGTCCCCTGCACAGTTGGGTCTCTCACTTTCCCAGGTTCTCTTGGTCGTGGGAACATCCTTGGTTTGTCTTGGCTCCCTCATCTTTCCACGACCTAGGACCTTGCTGCTCTCCCTCACGTGCCCCTCACAGTAGTTCTGTGCGTGGTAAATGGATTGTTCTCCCTCCGGGCCTTACCACTGCCTAGCCGCCGGCTCCATACTGGGCTGTCAGTCCCCTGAGCCTTGTATAGGGTGCATGCTGTCCTCTTGGGGAACTCAGCGGCCCCCAGGGCTGGTCATCAGGTGGATTCCAGATGGCACAGACAGTGGTTTCTTCTGCTGTCTACCTCCTTTTTCTTTTTCTGGCCTAGGTAAATAAAGGCATGAAGATTAAAAATAGTGGGGTTTTTAAAATATGTGTACACTGGGCTGTGGAGCTGATTCATTGGGCTAAAGATGCTTCCTCCCAAGCCTGCCCACCTGATCATCATGGTAGACAGACACACGGACTACTGCAAGCTGTCCTCTGACCTCCACAAGACTACACACACACACACACACACACACACACACACACACACACCCCACACACACACCCACACACACACCCACACACACACACACACACACACACACCCACCACACACACACACACACACCACACACACACACACACACACAAACCCACACACACACACACCACACACACACACCCCACACACCACACACACCCCCACACACACACACACACACGCACACCTCCACACACACACACACACCTCACACCACACACACCCCTCACACCCCTCACACACACCCCACATACACTATATAGATGTGTAGCACACTCTTGTACCTTATGCGCTTTCTTTACAAAGACCGTACAACAGCAACAACCCCACAGCTGTTCAACAGCCCCCAGGCCTTAAATTCCAGCCCCTAAGCAACCATTGCTCCTCTTGAAGCCCTGGACTGAGCAGTCAGTCACTGTTTTACAGATTGGCCTTCTCAGTTTTCCTCCCCAGAGTCCTCTGAAGTGTGAGGGGTTATCTTCAATAAAACTCGAAAGGAAAAAATTATTGGGGAGGGGTACACACACGCCACCACGTGGAATGGTGTGAGGTCCATTACCTCTTTCAGTCAGATGGGTTCCAGGGGTCAGGTCATCAGGCTTGGTGGCCTATGCTTTTACTCATTGAGCCGTCTTGCTGGCCTCTGATTGTCCCATTTTATAAATGAGAAGATGGTGATTTAAAACCATCAGCGGGGCTGGAGTGGTGGGTCGTGGGTCACAAGCCCCTTGCTGCTCTTCCAGAGGACCCACGTTCAGTTCTGAGCGCCCACATGGCGTGGCTCACAGCTGTCTGTAACTCCTGGGACTCTGATGCCTCTGACACTCTTGTGCACACGCCCACACGCAGACACACGCCTACATGTCATTCAGTACAAATGCGTCTTAAAGCATCAGGAACAGAAACCCATCGAGCCTTAGTCTCCAACCCCTCATGCAGGATAGGGGACCAGGCCAGGCCAGCTGGCTCAGGGCGCTACACAGGGCAGGAGCCAAGTGGCAGGCGGCAGCTAGTTTCAACCGAATTTGCAGAATAATCTCCTGGTGAGTCCCCTCCTACAAGAGAGAAGCCACCTCTGCTGGCCACCTGTCAGGGATGCTGAAGGGAGCTGGGCAAGGTGACCTCCAGGGTTCCTGGCCCTGCCCTGAAGAGTAATTAGGCTCTGCAGCCAAGTTTACCTCATGTCTTCATGGCCAGTGCGGCCCCCGGATGGCAGCGGGCACCTGGGAATGGCTTGGTGGATGATGGCGTGCCCTGCGCCACGCCGTGCGCCACGCCGTGCGCCACGCCGTGCACCACGTGCTGACCTCAGCCACGAGCAGGACTGAGATGTTGGGGTCCAAGGTCAGCCCACGGGGGAGGGGCTGGTAAGAAACAGAGCCCGCTCCTGGCCGTGCTCGTGGCTTCTGACCTGGTGCCACTTTCAGAGCAGGTACACAGTCACTTCAGGAGGTACGAGGTGGAGTACCTGCAGTTTGCCTTCCGGTGGATGAACAACCTGCTGATGCGGGAGCTGCCCCTGCGCTGCACCATCCGCCTGTGGGACACCTACCAGGTATGGGCGGCCCCTGCCTCTCAGCCAGCCCTGCTGGGCCCGACACCCTGTGCAGCCTCCCTGCCCACCTTCATCCTGTGTCTGCTGAGGCCTCTGGAAGTCTCTTAAGCCCATCCCTGTCACATAAGGGGTTTTAGCCAGGCTTTCCCCGGTGCAGGTAGCTGGGAAGGGAGAGGCTCACAGTGGGGGCTCGGAGGCCCGCCTGACTCTTCCTTTCTTTCTCAGTCTGAGCCCGAAGGCTTCTCGCACTTCCATCTCTACGTGTGCGCCGCCTTCTTGATCAAGTGGAGGAAGGAGATTTTGGATGAGGAAGACTTTCAGGTAAGTGGGCAGAGGTGCGGCTGCGGACGCTCGCCTGGGCCCTAGGGTCTTCCCAGTGGGAAGGGTCTTTGTGCAGGAAGGGCTGCAGAGTGGCTGCAGAGTGGCTGCAGAGTGGCTGTGCAGATCCCTCGTTCACTCACTGACAGGTGTTGATTGCAGCCTGCTCTGTGAGTCACCATGGAGGCCCAGGACATCCTGGGAAGTGAAACAGGCAGAGGGCCTTTCCCACACAGCCCCGTGCTGAGGGAAGACGGGCAGTAGACAAAGGCGCAGGGGCCTACAGAGACGCTGGGGATAAGTACACACTGCGCAAGGCCCAGCAACCTCTGTGGATCCTTAGCGGCGGGAGGGGAGGCTGCAGCTTCACCCGGAGCAGTCGGGATGAGCTCACCAAAGGCCTGAGGAGGGTCATGGAGCAGGCCACGTGGCCTCTAGGGCAGAGGGGATGGCTGGCCCAGACGCTTTAAGTCAGCCGGGCTGAGGGGTTGTGAAGCAGGCGGCAGTGGAAGAGCAGAGCCAGCTAAGGCAGAGGCAGGAAGTGGCTGTGAGCACCATGGTCGCTCCCGGCAGGCCTTAGGCATGGAGTGGATGTACTCTTAAAGACTACTCTGCTTCTCCGAGGGGCTTGGGCATGGGCAGTGATAGCAGAGGCGTGTGTGGCCATGTTTGGGGTCTTTTGTACCCACAGTCTGGGATTCTATGATGGGCTGTGACAGAGAGAGATGGACCAGAATGACCCCTGGATGGAGGCTGAGGGGCAGGTGTGTAGGGAGACCAGGGCTTTGGTGCTGAGAATTCTGAATTTGAAATGTCAGCTGGGTGTGCTATACACTGTAATCCCAGCTTTCGGGGAAGTTTGAGGGAGAGGTTAGGGGTTCAAGTATACCTTTAGCTATGTTGCAAGTTTGAGGCCAGCCTGGGCTATAGAAGAGGAAGAGCTTTATGCCCACAAACGGAGATGACTACACAGATAAATGTACAAAGGTTCTGCTGTGGTCCAGCTTCTAGGAGACAGGGTGGACTAAACACATGAACTTAGAAGCCTTGGATTAGGGGTAGGGGAGACGGCTCAGTAGTAAGACGCTGTTTGCAAAAGCAAGTGGGGCCTGGTTTGCCAGGCCTGAGCCCTGGGAATGCAGGGCATCTGAGTGGGCAGCTGGAGGCCTGGGAAACCCACTGGCTGCAAGTTCAGGTCCTAGAGGAAGCAGATAAGCAAGTGGGACTCTCGGGGAGGGATTATGCAAGAGCCGTGAGGGCCGAAATGTCCACAACGCTTATTGTAGTGCTGGGAATTAGGCCTCCCTTGTGAGGAGAGTGTACTACCCTAGGAGCTGGGTTGTGGGGAGACCTTGGGTTTATCTGAGAGGTGAATTTTTGCCCCTTCCCCACCATGTCAGCAGCCTTGGTCCTAAAGTCTGGCTCTGCGTGTCTCAGCCCTGGCCTGCACTGCTCACTCTTTGGGAATGGTAGGGGCATCAACTTTTGGTCCCAACCCAACAGGGAGTCAGACTCCACCGTTAAGCACCAAGCTCACAGCATTAAGGTGGATTTCAGTTCTCCTGAGCCAGGACTAACCCTGGAACAGTAAACAAGGCCAACCCTGCAGGCAACCATGGCTTCTGGTCCTGACCCTTTGACAGAGTGCACCATCGAGGCAGGCCATGGAGGCGGGGATTGGGGGAAGACTTCCCAAAGGTAGTTGTCAAACGGGAAGCCCTGAATTCTGTGCCCCTGGGAAACTGGCAACCCTCCTGTGGGCAGTGATGCGCCAGCTACTGGGATGGGGGAAACATCTCCAAAATCCAGAAATCCAGAAGTGTGCTAGCTTTGCCAGACCACGGCAGGCGACAGACGGCTCCCCCACCGCCTGAGCAGCTCTTAGCTCTGTCTTCACCTGCACCCAGGCAAAGGCTGGTCGCTCTGCTGCGGGAAACTCTAGGGTGCATCGGCTCAGCTGCTCTTTGCTGATCTGGAGGAGCAGGGGCATGGCGCCCGAGGCTAGGGATCACTGTCCCTTCGATGCATAAAAGAGATGAATAGGAGAGGCAGTGGGGTTTCTTTGTCTTGGGGAAGCTTTCGGTTCTGCCCTACACAAGAGTTTTGGAGATGCCCTCTACAGTGTCGCTCTTAGAGGAGAAAGAGTCAAGGCTTTGTTATCTATTTATAGATAGGGTCTCATGTAGCCCAGGCTGGCCTCGAACTGACCATGTAGCTGAGGATGACCCTGAACTTTTTTTTTTTTTTTTTTTTTTTTTTTTTTTTCGGAGCTGGGGACTGAACCCAGGGCCTTGTGCTTCCCTAGGCAAGCGCTCTAACCACTGAGCTAAATCCCCAACCCCGACCCTGAACTTTTTATCCTCCTTCCACCTCCCACCCCCAAAACTCGCAGAGTGCAGAAGTGTGGGTGTGTACCAGCAGGCTTGGGCTAAAACTGGCAGAGTGCAGAAGTGTGGGTGTGTATCGGCAGGCTTGGGCTGGTCAGAGTTCTTACAGTGAGACAGTGCAAGGCCACGAGTATCTTAGGCCTCAGCCACAGAGCGGTGCAAACAAATCCGTCCTCGCCTCAAGGATGCCATTGTGGACCGTTGCCTAAGTGCAGGTCCTATGTAGACTCTTGGTGAGGGGCCGGTTTGAACCCTGCTCTGACAGGTTAGGGAGCCCTGGGATCAGAGGATGCTCATGGGAAAGGCAGATACTCCAGGCTGTAAACGGAAGCAGCCACTAAGGGATCCGGAAGCCCCCAGGAGATCCCCAAGTGCACTGGGCAGAACCACTGGGCTCTTTGACTCAGGAAGTCACAGACCGGGTGGACATGAAAGACCACGCTTGGCCCTTGTGGGGTGGACGCTCTCATTACGACGTGCTTACCTGGTCAGAAGGACAGACAGGGTGGACATGAAAGACCACGCTTGGCCCTTGTGGGGTGGATGCTCTCATTACGACGTGCTTACCTGGTCAGAAGGTTTGCGACACAGCCGGGTCCACCTGACGTCCAGGGGCCTCCCTCATCTGTGGCGGCATTTCTCTCACCTGTGGCAGCAGTTTCCTTTCCTTGGAGATGATTGGGTTCCATCGTGCCTAAGCCTGGCCCTGTTCTGCAGCCTGGGCCCCATGGCCTTCTTCACTAAAAGGACATGGGGCTTCCCCTAGTGCTTGCCCTACAGACAGGCTCACCCTGTGTGGGTTCACCTGACTCTGAACTCTGCTTTAGGAACCGTTTTGTAGACAATCTTCAGTGTCATTCTGGCAGTGTCTCTCCGTCCCCCTGGCTAAGCACACCTGACTTGTGACCAGCACCTCTGCCCCTTGGCCATGGTCATTCCGTTTCTCCATCTTTTTTTTTTTTTTTTTTTTTTATTCATTTATTTTATGTACAGCTTTCTGTCTGCATATGTGACTGCAGACCAGAAGTGGGCACCAGATCTCATTACAGATGGTTGTGAGCCACCATGTGGTTGCTGGGAATTGAACTCATGACCTCTGGAAGAGCAGTCAGTGCTCTTAACCGCTGAGCCATCTCTCCAGCCCCCGTTTCTCCATCTTTATCTGAAGATTGGTTCCCACTTTTTGAGACAGGGAACTGGCAGGGGTGGAGAGCTGCAGTTCCAGTCTCTGCCACCAGGTGGCAGAGCGGCTCTTCACAGCCAATACTCTTTCCATGAGAGAGGAGGGAAAAGGAAGGAGTGCTAGACTAGGGATAGAATTTATTCAGAAGTGCCTGGAAAGCATGTACTAAAGCTAGAGTTAGAGGTCAGAATGGCTCCCATCGCAGAAAAAGTGTCCTACTCCCGAGCTGGGCCACTCTTGTTGGTTGGTTTTGTTTACAGGTTACACAAAAGCATAGAATCATTATAGAAATACTAGAGTTTTCCAGTAAGAAGGGGTGTGGAAGAGAGTGGGTGAGACGGCTCAGCAGGTGAAGGTGTTGCCGCCCAGCCTGACAACCTGAGTTCAAACTCCGGTGTCCACACGGTAGAAGGAGAGAACCTAGTCCTGCAGGGTGCCCTCTGACCTCCACAGTCTACGCACAAGCACACATCCCACGGAGAACAAGCAAAGCCAAAGAAGGTTACAGCGTGGTGGGTGGCTCTTCATGAAGGCCTGGAACTCCCTCTGTA
Organism: Rattus rattus; assembly: GCF_011064425.1. NCBI lineage: Eukaryota > Metazoa > Chordata > Mammalia > Rodentia > Muridae > Rattus > Rattus rattus. Next base: position 4,262,140 of record NC_046171.1, on the reverse strand, counting down.
GACCAGGCTGGCCTTGAACTCACAGAGATCCGCCTGGGGGTGGGAAGGGATTAAAGGCATGCACTACCGCACTTGGCTCTACTCTTTAAAAATTTATTACATTACATGTATGAGTGTTTTGCCTGCATGTCTGTCTTGTACCACGTGTGTGCCTGGAACCTGTTGGAGGCCAGGAGAGGGCGTTGTTGTATCCCAGGAACTGGAGTTGTATGGTTTTAAGCCTCTCTGTGAGTAGGGACTGGAACCCAGATCTGGGAGAATAGCAAGGGTCTCTGAGCACGTCTCCAGCTCACCTTGTCTCTTGAGGCAGGCTCTTCCACTGAGAAGGGGTTCACCATATCGGTGAGGCTGGTTGGCCAGCAAGGCCCAGGAATTATCCTGTCTCCAACTCCTGCAGTCCTGGGACTCCTGCTCCTCACCGGAGCACTTTACCAGCTGAGCTCTCCCGCTAGCCCCAGGACGAATCTTTTTGTGAATGTGAGTACACTGTAGCTGTCTTCAGACACACCAGAAGAGGTCATCGGATCCCATTACAGATGGTTGTGAGCCACCATGTGGTTGCTGGGAATTGAACTCAGGACCTCTGGAAGAGCAGTCAGTGCCCCTAACCCCTGAGTCATCTCTCCAGCCCCCAGGATGAATCTTTTTACAATTAAAAAGGTAAGAACAAATATCCCAACTCTGAATAAGTTGAATGAATGAATGAATGAATGAAAGAAATATAAGAAAACAAAACAACAAAGTACAGCTGAGAAGCAGACATAGGGACAAAATGGCAGCTGCAAGAGCGGGCCTGTGTGGCCGGAAGCAGGTGGTGACTTCCTGTCTGTACCGTCTTCACCCTCGGCTCCCAGCATGTGCAGAGGCCGAGGTAGTGTCTCAGAGGTCTCTCTGTGAGGGTTTTCAGACTTCCTGAACTGAACAAGGGGCCCGGGGCGACATGATTCTTAGGAGGCCGAAGGCTGGGCTTCGGGGCTTGCATGGTCCTGGAGGAGGTACCTCCCCAGCCACAGACTGCAGGGATGAAAGGCCTTCCTTGCCTTGCAGGGCCTCCTCATGCTGCTGCAGAACCTGCCTACGATCCACTGGGGCAACGAGGAGATCGGGCTGCTGCTGGCTGAGGCCTACAGACTCAAGTACATGTTTGCGGACGCCCCCAACCACTACCGCCGATAGGTGCTGTCTCTCCTGGGGACCCAGACTGCCCCATCTCTGATGGCAATTTCATCACTGTGGCCACCGTGCAAGTCGTGGACCCCGGCCAGGAACCACTCCTGCTGTACAAAGCTCGCCCCCCCACCGCAGCCACCACCACCACCACCCAGGTCTTAACTTCCCAGCATCCGTCACTTTGTCTCGGGATGTCTATCTGGGACCACTGTCAGTATTCTGTGCCGTGTGGATGGGCCGGGCTCTGGGAGAGGGCAGAGGGAAAGGGAGAGTTCTCTTTCCCTGGAAGACACTGGACAAAAGAAGGGGAGGCCCTGGGTCTGCCCCCCATTGTCCATACTCACCTGCCAGCTCTGCCCAGGAACCAGCTGATGATGTTTTCTTTTACTTTCTTTTTTTAAACAAGGAAAACACACATTTTCTAATATGCCCAAGGCATAGGGTGTTAGGCTCTGTGCTGTTGCTTCTGTGACTCAGATTGATCTGGTCACTGGTCAGAGACACTTTGTTTTCAGAACACTCCCTGCTCTGCCTTTTCCCCCTCACTTCTCCTCCTCCTCCTCCTGTCCCAGCTGAGCCAGTGACCCAGTGAGTGAGCCCTTCCTCCTCAGGCAGAGGAGAGCCACGTTCATCACCCTGAGGAGAGGCCTGCACTCAAGGGCTGGGAAGTACGTTTGTCCTTTCCTCAATGGTTATCTGTTCCCGTGTGTGTGTGTGTGTGTGTGTGTGTGTGTGTGTGTGTGTGTGTGTGTGTGTGTGCGTGTTTGTGCGTGTGTTTGTGTGTATGTGAGTGTGGGTATGTATATGTGTGCATGTGCGTGCGTGCGTGCACATGACTGTGAGTGTGCAAGTGTGTGTGTACAAGCCCATCAGCATTTTGTCACATGTCTGAATTTGTGTCCAGACTAACCCATCAGAACCGGTTGGGAAGGACCCCAAGGACCAAGCGTCTGACGGTCCCTCTCAAGGGACCACAGCAGGGGAGGGAGAAAGAAGGTTGTTTTGTTCCGTTTTAACCACCTCTTTGAACCATTTTTCCAGGGCGAAGCCCTCCAAGATATTATGTATAAATTGTGTCATTATGTATATGGGTAAAGGTGTACAAATCTATGTCCTCTTTGCAGCAGATATGATTTTATATTTATAGCGTGCGTTGACAAGTGAAAGCAAGCTAGGCCTTTAGCACAGGTGGCTTAAGGGAGGGGTGGGGCCAGGTAGAGTGGCTGGAGGGTGTGGCCAGCAGATGGTCATCAGTCAGTGTCTCCGCCTTCTTTCTCTTCCCTTACTCCCCACCCCTCCGCTGGCCTCTGAGGAAGACCTGCTCTGTCCTCCGTTGCCGAGCTCCGCTGGCCTCACCCCTCTCCCCACCCCAGGAAGGACGAGTCAGAGGCCTCCCTCAGGTTTTGTGGCCCCAGCCTTGATCTTCTCAACGTAGGTCAGCACTGTGGTCAGGACAGAGCTGGCTGACAAGTTGGTGCCAAGAGAAGGGGTCCCTGTATGTCCCCAAGGCCGGGAGCTCTTCCTGGAAAGTGGCATTAAGTGTCCCCTACTGCCACCATCACACCCCGCAGCTCAGGAGATGGAGGCCCCGGGCCAGTGTTTGGTGGTGGAGGATGGGGAGGATGGAAGCCAGGAGCCATTGTCCCCTGGGGTGCCAGGCAGTGTTTCCAGGGTGACACTTCCTGTGTCACTCCACCTCAGGCCACACCTCACCCCCGTGAGTTAGCTCCCGCAGCCAGGCTGTTTCTCAGGCGTTCTTCCCACCCCCCACCCGCCCCTGTGCCTCAGTCGCCTCCTCTTTCACAGGCGAGGACTCGAGACCCCCCTCCAGCAGACTGAGCAAAGACAGACTTGTGTTCCCAAGTGGTGGTTTTATTTTTTTAGTTTTATGTTTGTATGGGAAATTGTGGATAAAGTGAATGGACTGTAAATAAACGGTGTTTCCTCCTCCATCATGAGCTTCTGTTCTGAGTTCATGGAGCCTGCCGTGAAGTGGCTTTTTGTTTCCTGGTTTTGTTTTGTTGTTTGTTTGTGGGTGGGGGGATTGTCAAGGGCTAGAGAAATGGCTCAATGGTTGAGTGCCTACTGTACTTCCCAGCACCCATATTCATAGACAGACTCATGTAGCATATATTCACAGACAGACAGACTCGTTTAGCCTATATTCATAGACAGACTCACAGACTCACGTACCATATATTCATAGACAGACAGACTCATGTAACATACATTCTTAAAGAGACATGCATACATAAATAAAATCTTTAGAAAAAAATGAGTCAAGCCTTGTATAGGACAGCAGCATTCGCAGGGGACACGAACAGAGGCCGAGTCCCTACACCAGGCAGAAGACTGTGTGCGGAGTGAAGTACCCTGCTTCCTCAGCTGCTGTTCGGCAGAGCTCCTGGTCTCACATGGCCACACGGTGACAAAGGAGGTAAGAAGGTGAACTTAGACTTCTTGCTAGAGGAATGGCTCAGGCGAGTCAGGTGAGCCTATAAGCCCTACCACCTGAACCCACTGAATCCCAAAAGCTATTCAGAGTCAGACCTGGTTAGTCCCTAAAGTAAAACCTTCATCGCTCAGTTCTGAATGAAAGACAGAGTCTTCTGTAACCCAGCCTGGCCCCAGACCCACTAAGTAGCTGAGGATAGCTTGGAGCACCTGATCCTCCTCCTCCTCCTCCTCTTCTCCCTCCTCCCCCCTCCCCCCCTCCTCCCCTTCTTCCTCCTCCCTCTCCCTCTTCTCCTCCTCCCTCTCCCCTCCCCCTCCTCCCCTTCTTCCTCCTCCCTCTCCCCTCTCCCTCTTCCCCTCCTCCTCCTCCTCTTCCCCCCCCCTCCTTCTCCCTCTCCTCTTCCTCTTCCTCCTCCCCCTCCTCCTCCCCCTCCTCCTCTTCCTCAGCTTCCCAAATGCTGAAGTTACAGGCGTGCACCCATTGTTCATAAAGGAAACTAGCCCAGAGCCAAGGACAGCAGCAGGGTCAGGAACCATGCAGGCTCTTCCCCCAGTTTGCCTGGTTAGTGTCTCCAGCCACCACAGAGAGCAAAGGTGTGTGTGGAACTGACATTCCCCACACCGTTGACCACTGGCAACCTGCCTTCAGTAGGACCTTTTGGTGATTGATCATAGTTTTTAAATTTTTTTTGTAATTAAAAAAATGTTTTTTTGGGGGGTGGGGGTGGGGATTTAGCTCAGTGGTAGAGCGCTTGCTTAGCAAGCGCAAGGCCCTGGTTCGGTCCCCAGCTCTGAAAAAAAAGAAAAGAAAAAAAAATGTTTTTACTCATTTTTATGTGTGTGTCTGTGTCTGCCATACACGTAAGTGCCCTCTGAGGCCAAAAGAGGGCATCCGATCCCCTGGAGCTGACATTACTGGTACCTGGGAGCTGTCTGGTACGGGTGTTGGGAAGTGGACTTGGGTCCAGCAGAGGAGCAATGAGCCCTCTTCATCCCTGGGCCATCTCTCCAGCCCACCAGTTGTATGTCTTAAGGAAACTTCCAGAAAGCTGTCCCACACTATTACCCCCTACAGCTCAGGAGGCAGAATAGAGTCTATGATAGCTCACACCGAGTTACAGGGAGGTTGGAGGATTAGCTTTCTTGAGGCAGCCATCTGCCGAGGGTCTGCCACAGTGGAGGACAAAAAACAAACAACCCCAAGTATTAGGGTTCAATAGGAATATTTGTGCTGGACAGCAGTGGACCTCTGAGCTCCACCCGCCTGGTCTGCTGAGTTCCAGGACGGCCACAGCTATAGAGAGACACTGTCTCTGTCACAAAAACAAAACAAAAAAGGCCAAACAGAAAAAAACTCAAATACAACAACAAAAAGAATGTTTACAAAGAAGACTTTATCAGAACCACACGAAGATAATTTAACCTCAAGATCCAATTGACCTCAAAATTAAATTTAGAGCTTAACTTTTATTAAAAAACCATGGGCAGGGGTTGGGGATTTAGCTCAGTGGTAGGCGCTTGCCTAGCAAGCGCAAGGCCCTGGGTTGGTCCCCAGCTCCAAAAAAAAAAAAAAAAAAAAAAAAAAAAAAAAAAAACCATGGGCATTTTCTCTGCTTGATACAATTTAACCAAGTGATCCAGTGATTCGGAATAACAGATTTCTAAACGAGTGTGTAATCGAAAAATCTCTAGTCTTCGTTTATGGAGAGCATGAAATCTCTTCCGAATATCTTTGACTCGGACAAGAGAGTGGGGCTGGAGGGCTGGCTCAGGGGTTACGGGAGCTCCCTGACCTTACAGAAGGCCTGGATTCGGTTCCCAGCACCCACATGGGGGCTCACGATTGCTTGCAGTTTTAGCTCCAGGGGATCTGGTGCCTTTGTAGGTCTCTGAGAATCCCCTCTTATGTTATAGTCCCTGTGGGTGGGTCTCAGGCATTGGGATAGCAGCAGCCCTGGACTCTGGGACCCTTGGTCCTGAAGGCTGAAGGCTCTGGAACTCTTCTGGAACCTGCTGAGGTCTGCATGTTGTCTGCCCTGAGCCGGTACCAGCCTCTCTCCTTTCTCCCACCCTTGGGCGGGAGTTGCCAGGCCACTCTCCAGTCTCTGTCTTTCCTTGAGATAGCCATAACTCTAACTCATTCTTCCTTCCTTTCCCTCCCATCCTCTGTTCTTCCCTCCTCCTTCCCTCCCTCTTTCCCTCCCTCTCTCCTTCCCTCTTTCCCTCCCTCTCTCCTTCCCTCCCTCCCTTCCTTTCCCCCTCCCTTTTCTTTCCCTTCCTCTCCCTTCTCCCCTATTTTCTTTTCCCCTTCCTTCCTCATCTCTACCCGTCGCCCCCCCCCATCTCAGTACCAGGGATCAAACCTAAGGTTTTGCGTGTACCATATAAAAACCTTACAAGGGAGCTACACCCAAAGTGGCTTCTGCAGTCTCTAGATAGCCCCAGCTCAGGATGATCTAATCCAGCTATTAAATCATGTCATGCCTGCATTTGACATTGACACTGATAACTGTATCACCTGCGAGATAAACAGCTCCAAGCTCGCACTGAAGGGGAGGGAAACAAGGCCGCCATCACCGACTTTGGGTTCTCACTGACCCCCACCCCCACCCCATCCCTTCTTAGTAAAATCCAACGTGCAGTAAAGATTTGAACTTGAAGCTGACCCTTGACAAGCTGATGGATGTCTTGGCCAGGCACCAGCCAGAAAAGGAACGGCATAGTTATATACTGAACGGAGTTCGTTTTAAAATATCCAGCCTAATTATTGATTACAGATACCTCCAGCATGGAAGATACTTGATTCATTATGAGTCCTTACAAGATGAGCTCGGTGCAAGGAGTCAGAAATATCATACGGCTCTGTTTGCATAGAGCAGCATTGAATACACAAGTTGTCTGAAGCAGATTCCACACTCACACACGCGTGCACTCGCCCGCACACACGCCTCTGGTTTTCTAAGATATTTTCCTACCCAAGGCTCATGTAAGAGGTGCTGGGTGTTGAACCCCAGCACTGTATAAACCAGAGGGGGCCGTGCACACCTGTAACCCTAGCACTTAGAGGAGGAGGGTGGAGGGTCAGAGGTGGAAGGCTATCCTCAGCTATGTATGGAAATCGAAGGCAAGCCTGAGTTACATGAGACTCTGATCTTGGTCTGTCAGTCAGTCAGTCAGTCAATAAAACAGTTCCCTTTTGAAACCAAAGGCTTCCTTCCCTTTGCCAGAGAGGCCCTGATCCTCACCTCAGAGTAAGAGCACTGGAGACAGTGTAGACAGAGCAATTAGTTCAGTCGGTGTCTTTGCAGGGTGTCAGCACAGAGTAAGAGGTGGAGTGCTGAGAGGGGGCAGCTCACAGACTGTGGAGAGCTCCTCCTTCCTTTTCCTCTTAAGTGACAGTCACTCCTTTGTGCCGTCTCGGGGCCGGCTTTCCATCATTCTATTTGTGCTTTTCTCAACAGTAATTGTGAGTGAGTTCATCTCTGTGTTCCGCCTCCTGTTCATTTTCAAGCTCGTCGGAAACATGACCCCGTGGGCGAGCTTGGCTGTTAGAAATCTCCCACTCCAGGCTTCCAGTTTGGGTGGAATGGGAGTGTCCAGCTTAGCAGAGTTTAGGTAGAGGAATAGCGGCGCTAGCAGGCATTAGCAGGGGGTCTAGTGTTTCCTATTCGATTGCGGCTGGCCCTAGGCTGGCAGGGGGCACCACTGAAAGGAATGTCAGATGGCATTTCTCATGTTTCAGCTTGAATCTTCTATTTAGAGGCCGGGTGCAGAGGCATAGAAGATAAAGGAGGCAGATAAAAGGTAGATCCAACCAGAATGGAGAGCCCTCAGTCCTAGCTCCCTGCTCCCACCAGACACGTACAGGTTGGCTCATCCTGGGAGAGGGAGGAGGACGTCACCCTGAAGTCACCCTGCAGTTTCCACAAACCTCAGGTGTCTGCCTGCCTCCTCCCTCCCCCTAGCTCTAGGATAGGTAAATGCAGGCTTCCCTTGTAAAGCTGGCGTGTGAAGCAAGAGAAGAAGAGAAGGCAGGACTCAGACACACACATCAAGACTCCTTTTTTGCCCAGCTCGGGTCTTTCAAGAAAAAGCCTCTGTCTCGCCTCCCCTGAGCCCCATGCAGGGGAACCCGATTCACATCATTAGCGGGAGCTGCAACCCAGTGACCCAGCCCTGCTCGCAAAAGGGAACGGCTTGGTTTAGGCTTTTCAAAGACATGTCTTGCTCGGATGCGGCTTATAGATTAAAAAGTCTAAAGCTTAAGGAATGTCTTTATAATATTACCAGCTTAAAGAGAGAAAAACCTTATTTTTATGTCTCTTGTGTAACAGAGGGTAGAAATGTCATAGATGGGGCTGGAGAGATGGCTCAGCGGCTAAGAGCACTGACTGCTCTTCCAGAGGTCCTGAGTTCAAATCCCAGCAACCGCATGGTGGCTCACAACCATCTATGATGAGGTCTGATGCCCTCTTCTGGTGTGTCTGAGGACAGCTACAGTGTACTTATATATAATAAATGAATAAATCTTTTAAAAAAATGTCATAGATGAGGCCTCGGGGTGTGGCTCAGTCTTGGCTAGGATGCACAAGACTCTGGGTTCATCCTCAACTCTAATAATAATAATAATAATAATAATAATAATAATATAGAATAAATAAAAGTGAGATAGAGCATAAGGATTAGTGTTAGCTACTGCAGAATCTCAGACTACAGTGCCTTATAATGGTAGCCAACAGTGATAAGGTATTTATCAAGGACCAGCAACATCTGACAAGAATTTATCCTCCAAACAGCTCCCTAAGTGAGCATGGCTCTTTGTAGTGACAATTTTGGAGTTTCTGTTTCTTAAAAAACAAAACGGAACAGAAATATGATAAGAATATGTTTTTGTTTTAGTCCCAGGTGTGGGATATGGGGCTGCTCCAGGACGTCCACAGCAGCTGACTGTGATTTGCCTCATGCTCCATCAGGGGTGTGATTTTTTTTCCGATTGGCAGAGAGTCTCTGTGATTATGTGACATTTGGAATTCTGGGGAATTTTCAGAGGGTGGAGAGGCAGGGTGGGTTCTTGGTTGGTTGCTATTGGTCTTGGTTTATTTTTATTTTTTTTAAAATTTATTCATTTATTATATATAAGTACACTGTAGCTGTCTTCAGATACACCAGAAGAGGGCATCGGATCTCTTTACAGATGGCTGTGAACCACCATGTGGTTGCTGGGAATTGAACTCAGGACCTCTGGAAGAGTAGTCAGTGCTCTTAACTGCTGAGCCATCTCTACAGCCCCTGGTCTTGGTTTGTTAAGTAGTTGTGTGCAAAGGAGAAGGAAGGAAGGAAGGAAGGAAGGAAGGAAGGAAGGAAGGAAGGAAGGAAAGAAAAGAAAGAAGAAATCTATCCTGATGGCAAAGATCAAACTCAATGCCCCTAATCAACAGGAAGTGTCTTAACAATAGTATCGTCCCTCTTCCTTTCTGTCTCCTTCCTTTTCTCTCCTATCTGGTGTTAGGGAGTTGAATGGGTGGTGAAGGGTGGAAGAAAGAACCCACAAAGTAGCAAATGTTAGCTACAGTTTTCATCTTACAAGTTGGGAAACTAAGGCGTGGAACAGTCAAATACCTTCCTCAGCACCTATAGTAAATAGTAGGCTTGGGATTGGAACTCACGCAGCCTGGTTCTGTAGTCTGTATTGCCTCACTGTGCTACAGTAGCCTCCAGTCCACTCTCAAGTCCAGGGAGCTGGTCGCACACAAACCACCTCCATACCTCCTCAGAGATAAAAGAAAGAAAAAAAACAAAACAAAACAAAACAAAAAACCCCGGCAGGCATGAGAAATGGCACATCGATTAAGATGAGCTGCTCTTCCAGGGGACATGGGTTTGGTTCCCAGAACCCACATGATGGCTCAGGACCCCAGAACTCCAGTTCTAGGGGGATCCAACAATCTCTACTGGCTTCTTCTGCAGGCATCAGGCACCCACTTGGCTCAGAGGCATACACGCAGGCAAAACACCTATAACGCAGACATTAAACAACAACAACCAAACTCCAGGGTGGAGAGATGAGGGAGAGTATCCTCTCCCCAGCCCCATCAAGGCCATTCCCATTCATTCTCTACCCCCGGATGAGCCCCAGGTAATGTGATCCATCTCTACAGATTTGCCTAGTATAATTTTTTAAAATTCATTAACAAAATGAGGTCATGCAAAGAGAGAGAGAGAGAGAGAGAGAGAGAGAGAGAGAGAGAGAGAGAGAGAGAGGCTAAATAGTAACTAGACCAAATCAACTTTAAAATGATCAGAGTTTTATAAATCAAATAAAATGGTTATGGCCACCATCAAAATGTAGTTATGAAGCAATTCTTGCTTTGATGACACGGTCTCATATCCCAGGCTGGCCTCATAACTCATTGCATAGCGGGGGATGCCCTTGAATTCCTCGTCCTCCATCACACCCTGCCAAAGAAAAAAGGGGGTGGTGGGGTGGAAATCAGGGGTTCCAGTTCATTGATGCAGGATCTGGGGTAGTAATAGCTTTGGAGAGCTCGGGGGAGGAAGGTATTGGGAAAGTCATTGTACTCACGAACCCAAGGAAAGACAGTGCCTCTTGTTATTTACTACGATTTTATAATTTAAGTGTTCATTCGTGTGGGCACACAAACCCGCTAGGCGCGCATGTGGAGGTCAAGAGGCCAATTTGAAGAGTCAGTTTCCCCCTGTCACCGCGTAGTTGAAGCCTGAGCATCGGACTCTTGGCTCGACGCTTGGCAACAAGCAACTTTACTCGTTGAGCCATCCTCCAAGCCCTATGATTTACATTTTACGGTTTTGGGGGTTGGGAGACACAATCTCGCTCGGAGGCCCTGGCTGAGGTAGGTCAGCAGAAGACTTTAAGCTCGCCCTTTCAGACTCAATACCTGCGCTCTCCCCGCCCTCCGCCGCCGCCGCCCTCCCGCTGCGCATGCGCAATGCCTGCCTTCCCAGCCCAGGGGCGGGCCCGCGCTCGCCGCGCCACCGATCTCCGGGCGATTGCTTCTGTCTGGTGTTTAGGTATGGTGCGCGGGAGGCGCCTCGGAAGCTATCGGAGCCCAGGCTGGAGTTTGGCTGGTTACTGAAAGTTGCCCCGGTGCCGAGCGGGCTATGGGCGAGCCCGACCCCTTGGTCTCGGGGCAGCTCGCGGCCCGCCGGAGCTGGTGCTTGCGGCGGCTGGGGATGGACCGCGAGTGGCTACAGCTGGAGGCTGGGAGTGAGGTGAGAGCGAGCGGCCTGGCGGGCTACGGGAGCGGGAAGGCTGAGGAGCGGTGCTGCGCACATCTAATCCGGCCTGCCGGGAGGCGCCGAGGCCTCAGCGGGCTCCAGGCCACCTCAGGGCTTGGAAGGACCGGGCCGCGAGGCCAGGCGAGGCCGCGGCTTGAGGCCGGGGCTGGAGGGCGGCTGCGCGGGAGCGGGGCCCGTGCGGGAGCCGCTGTAACGGACGCGGGCCTGCCAGCGAGGAGAAGGATGGGGTCGAGAGCAGGCACGGTCCCGTTAAGGGTCTCTTAGAGCCTTGCGGTGACCCAGCTGAGACGGGGAAACTGAGGCAGAGGCGTCCCCACTGACTCCAAAGGATGGGGAGCCTGCCCAGGGAGTCTGAAGATGGACTGCGTAGACTCTCGGAGTTGATTTTAAGTGCGATCGCGAGTTTAAGGGTAGCTTGCCTAAAACCCTCGAACTGTAATGTAAAATATGTAAATAAAGTCTTCCACTCCATCTCCGAGGGTAATTGGCGAGGCGGGGTGGACCACGTTTGCATTCCCAGAGTCCCGAAGTGGGTCAGCCTTCTCTCCAGAAACTGCTCACAATATTTGATAATGCAAACTTTAGGGGCTGGTGCTGTGTCCCGAACCCAGGGTCTCGTACTTGGAAGGCAGGCACTCTACCAAATGTATCTTCAGCTCCATAAATGCAAAATTAAAAACAAAGGCCAAAAGGGGAGGCACAGTTTATAGGTGGGAAGGAGGTGCTGGGGCGGACTGCGTCCTTGTAATCAGTTCTGGAAAGGGAACTGGGTCAGGGCCGAGCTTGCAATGTAGAAACTCTTGAGGTGCAGTACTGAATGTTTGGTCCTGTGTGCTGACTGGTCTTATGTCAAGTTGGCACGGAAATTAGAGTCATCTGAAACGAGGGAAACTTAATTGAGAAAATGCCCCCATAAGATCCGGCTGTAAGGCATTTTCTTTTTTTTTTTTTTTTTTTTTTTTTTTTTTTTTTTTTGGTTCTTTTTTTTCGGAGCTGGGGACCGAACCCAGGGCCTTGCGCTTCCTAGGCAAGCGCTCTACCACTGAGCTAAATCCCCAACCCCCAAGGCATTTTCTTAATTAGTGATGGATAGTGGTGATGCCATCCCTGGGCTGGTGGTCCTGGGTTCTATAAGAAAGCAGGCTGAGAAAACCAGTAAGCAGCACCCTCCATGGCCTCTGCATCAGCTCCTGCCTCCAGGTTCCTGCCCTAAGTTCCTTTGATGATGTTCTTCAATTCAGAACTGTAAGCTGAATAAACCCTTTCCTCCCCAACTTGCTTTTTTGGTTATGGTGTTTCCTTGGCAAGAATGGTAACCCTAAGAGATCACCTAAGTTACATTCAGTGAATTGGTAAGGTTAGAATTTCTGATAAGCTGTATAATTCTGTTGAGAGACAAACATGGGGATTTGTGACTTGAACCAGGGAAAAAGAATTTGCACAGCGAAGGAGCCCGAGACCATCTGGGTGGGCCAGGGTCTGGGTTATTTAGGAATATTCTAGAGCAGGTCCCGCTTTAAGTTAGGCATCAGAGGGCCGCTTGTTTTTTACATCTGAGGTTTTTTTCTTTTTCTTTTCATCTTTATTACTTAATCTGATCCCTGAGCATTTACTAGTCCCTCACAACCCTGTAGGGTAACTTGATCCATTAAGTACTGACTTAGTCTCTGAGACTCCGTCCCGTGGGCTAATCCATTACTCCCGAATTACTCCTCAGACCCAGAGTAACAGGGCACAAGCACTACTGGGCGTGTCTACGCAGTGTCACCGATCTGTGTGGAATTACATCTATGGAGCAAGGCCCAGACAAACCAGGAGAAAGCTGAATCTAGGATTGATTCACCTTGGCGGCCTGTGTGTAAGGGAAGCCTGCCCAGTGACTTGCAAAGTCCGGTTGTTGGCAGCATGTGGAGCGTAGTCTGCAGAGCGTGTGGAGTCGGACTCAAAGCCTGGATGAGCTCTGACTGTGGCTCTCAGGTGCTGCTGGTACAGGTGGGTTTGCGGAAGGTTCTAAGAGGTGCGCCTGGCATCGGCCAATCCTAACAGCTAAAGCCGGTTAGTTCCTGCCTTTCCAGTTTCCCTCAGAGCTTCACTGTGCAGATAAAAATCTAAAAACACTAGGGATCTCCGTATCACACAGAAGTCAATCCTTTAGCAAATTATCTGCCTTTAAGCTTCCTGAACCAATCGGGATAGTTTTGTCTAAGTACAAATGACCGGGGGTGGGGGATGTTGATCACAGGTGAGCCCCTTGCAGGCCTGCAGGGAACATCGCTGCCTGCTGCCCGCCGCCCGCCCACCAACCGCTTGCTTCTCTTGTGTTTGGTTCCCTTGACTCTACCCTGAGTGAGCTGGAAAGGGAAAGGGGTGGGATAGCTCCTGAGAGTGTACTGGTTCTCTCAGCATCAGAGCCCTGCACAGGAGGATCGGGCTGGTGAAAGTGGTTGAGAGAACAAGGGCGTCTAAAGGGCTGGAGGTGGAGCAGCTGTCATGGGGAGCGGTGCTGACGTGGAACCAGTGTGAAGCCCAGAACAGCGAAGCGGAGGGAGGACAAGGACATTTCCCCTCTCTGGATCCTAAGTCCGTTTCAGAGCAAGGTGCTTCTCTCCCTGATGGCAGTCAGGTTGTTTCCCGTCGCATCAAATGGAATATGGAATGCTTCCTTTTTTTTTTTTTTTTTTCTTTTTTTTTTTTTTCGGAGCTGGGGACTGAACCCAGGGCCTTGCGCTTGCTAGGCAAGCGCCCTACCGCTGAGCTAAATCCCCAACCCCTATGGAATGCTTCCTATAAAACAGTTACCAGAGACGGAAATTGTTGGTGAACACGGACGGGACGGCAGATGATCCCTAGACACCCGGACCTGGGCAGTCTTCATGTGAAAAAAATGTGTATGTATGTATGTGTGTGTGTGTGTGTGCATGTATGAGGGTAGTTGTCTGCTTGCTGCAGTGTATGTGTAAGGTCAGAGGACAACCTCCAGGAGTCTGTCCGTTCTCTCCTACCGTGTGGGCCAAGATGTTGAACTCAGGCTGTCAGGCTTGGTAGCAAGTGCCTTTACCCACTGAGCTATCTCGGGGTCTGCCCCCCAGTTTCCAACTTCTGACATAAAACAACACTCAAATATCGCCCGTTTTGGAATCTGGGCCTATCCTATAGGCAGGCGAGCGTCCTCTCCCGTCCCCACTTCCTACTGCTAGGGTTCTGGGCACACCCACCATACAGGGTTCAGGCAACACCCCTGTGTTGTCAAGTATCTGCTGTGTAGTGTGTCAGAAAGCCGTGGGGATGAGATGTGCACTCTAGGAAGCAGTGAGGGCAGGATGGACAGGTAGGAGGGACTTTAGGGCTGTGCTAAGTGCATGCTGGTAACGTGAACTGCGTGAACTGCGTAAACTGCGTCTCACCACTTGTAGGTGAGTGTAATTAGTGTGAGCCCTGAGCGGGTGAGTCTGGGAAGAGGAGTTTACGGTTCTGAGGAAAGCATTTTAAGCAGAGCCCAGTGTATATGAAAAGGCCCTCGGTCGACTGGAGTGTGGATAACTTTAGGTTAAGCGGGGTTTGAAGATGAGAGGTGATCTGACCTTTTCTCTATGCCCTCTGTAGCCGCCGTGGAAAGAGAAAGACTCAGAAAGGAGCTGAAAGCCCAGGAGTAGGTGGACTGGAGGTGGCAGTGAAGTTTCCCAGGGCAGAAATGACCATAGGATAGGATTAGGTACAGTTAGGGTGTGGGCGTGAAGGACTCGAAATCAAAGGTGGCTTCTGTGTTCTCAGCTGAGGTCTAACTCGATGGTCAGGTTAGTTACAAGCAACTAGTAAACTAGGCCCGAGCTGTCGCTGGTCTATAAGGAGCTCGAAGATACGCTTCTGAACAATTTACAAAAGGAGGAATGAATGCATGTTGTAGAAAACCACAGACCGTGCACGCCTTTAATCCCAGCACTCAGGAGGCAGAGGCAGGAGGATCTCTGTGTTCCAGGCCATCATGGTCTACAGAGAGTGTTCGGAAATAGGAGAGGAGAAAACCGTAACCTTGGCTGTTTTCTGCCACAGTCACCGTAGCTCTGTCAAAAGATCACTTAAGCACAGAAAACAACTAAGAAACTAAGGCCTGGATCTCAGAAGAGCCTCATTTCCTTCCCTCACGTGGTTGTGATCGGACAAGTGCACCAGGAAGTTTGATAGGTGGGATCTGAGCTTTGTTTCTGTCTTCTAC
This sequence comes from Rattus rattus, assembly GCF_011064425.1. Lineage (NCBI taxonomy): Eukaryota > Metazoa > Chordata > Mammalia > Rodentia > Muridae > Rattus > Rattus rattus. The sequence goes on along the minus strand of NC_046171.1, from coordinate 4,247,025 downwards.
AGAAACTCAAACTGTTCTTGTGGGTAAGCGCGGGCCCAGGGCTCAAGGGATTTAGTCGTAGACTACAAACTAGACTTTGTAGAGTGTGTCCCCCATGTGTGTACAGGTGCCTGCAGGGGCCAGAAGAGGGCATTGGAGTTACGAGCTCTTACCCTCTGAGCACCTCTCCAGTCCACACTGACTTTATGTTTCGTATGTCTTGACTGAAGGTACAGCGTCAAGTGCCATGTCCGTTTCATGGGAATATAAAGCTAGAAGGAGCATTATGTCTGTGACAGGCTGAACTAACAAGATGACAGGGAATGAAGTCAGCTTCAGGTCCTGCATTTGAATGCACATCTGCCAGCTAGTCACGTACGGAAAGAGACACACCATGGTAACCTTGGAGAGGAGGATCAAGAACTGTAGTCATGGGGCAGGAGAGATGGGTGGCTCAGCGCTTAAGGGCAGTGCTCTCCAGAGACCGGGGTTGGAATCCCAGCACCCACATGGCAGCTTACAACTGTAACTCCAAGATCTGACACTCTCACATATGCACACATGTAGGCAAAACACCAATGCACATATAATAAGGGCAATAACATTTAAAAATTAAAAAAAAAAGGATAACTTGGCAGTGTACTGGAGCGCCGTGACAGCCGGTGCTGCACATGTCCGGTCATACTGCATGCTTAGAACTGGGAAACGGATCCATGACTTGGCCTCGTAGACGCAAGAGAGCGAGCAGAACACGGAGAGAGCAGTCTGGAAGGCCATCTCCAGCAGAGCATAGGCCTCCCGCTTGTAACCCACCCTTTGACTTCGAGCTGTGTCGCTGCTTTCCAACACCCCTCAGAACTTACGTTTGTTTCTCTAAGCACAACAGCTATACAGTAAACCAGGAGTCCTCTTGAGAAGACACACTCGAACTCAGACCCTGGGAGTACAGGGCGAGAACGGTGACCCGGGAGACGCTTCACAGCTGTAGAAGGGGATTGGAGAGTTCCTGGTGAACCTAGGGCAGAACCAGGGTCAACTGGAAACAGTTTACTGAGAAAACCCCAAGGCCTGGCATATGCATGAAGGCAGTGCTCAAGATGAGTCGATGGCAGTGTGTCTCCCTTGTCATTGATGGTAGAAATAAATGACCTGTCAGGGTTGTACAAGCCTGAGCGTTTATATTGGCTCTTTTTTGTTTTTATTTTTAATTATTTTATGGCTGTGATTGTTTTGGCTGCATGTGTGTTATACACACACGTGCCTGGGGTGGGGGTATGGGCAGAGGAGGGCGTCAGATCTGCTGTAGCTAGAATTACGGAAGGTTCCAAGCCACCTTGTGGCTGTTGGGAAAATAAACCTGGTCTTGGGGAAGAGCAGCCAATGCTGAGCTGTGTCACAGCCTTCCATGGTTAACTCTTCTTGTTGTTTGTGTTTGGTGTTTGAGACAGGGTTTCTCTGTGTAGCCCTGACTGTCCTGGAACTCACTCTGTAGATCAGGCTGGCCTTGAACTCACAGAGATCGCCTGCCTCTGCCTGCCTCTGCCTCCCCAGTGCTGGGACTAAAGGTGTGCCACCACTGACTGGCTTTTTTTCCTCCCCTTTTGGTTACTGTTAACTCTTTTTTTTTTTTTTTTTTTTCTTTTTTTTTTTTTTAGGAGCTGGGGCCAAGCACTCTACCACTGAGCTAAATCCCCAACCCCTACTGTTAACTCTTAAGTGTTCTCTTATCACAACGTCTTGCTTTGGTCTTTGTGGTGGCTCCCTGTGGCAGCTGAGGAGGTGGAGGAGGAGGAGAGGGAGGAGGAAGAGGGGGAGAGGACAGCAGATGAACAGTTTAGGGTCCACAGGAGTCTGGTTTCGTAAGTCAGGACTCGTGTTTGCCGCTGGTTGGTAAGACTGTAAGGAACCTCCCCTGTTAGCAGAGTGACTGAATGTCCTAAGTTGCCCTTGTCTTCCAGGTGACCATAGGACGGGGATTCAGTGTCACGTACCAGCTGATCTCAAAGGTGTGCCCTCTGATGATTTCTCGAAACCACTGTGTTCTGAAGCAGAATCCTGAGGGACAATGGACGATTATGGACAATAAGGTACAAGAGCTCACGCGAGCCTAATGGCTTCTGTTGAGTTGTGTTTATTTCTAAAAATTGTATATTATTTTACTGTATGTGTGTTTTGGGGGGAGGGGCAATGTGAGTGCATGTGCCAGCCCAGGCTACTGTTGCCCGATCCCTCTGAGGTGGAGTTGAAGTCGTGGGCCACTCTGGGTTCTGGGAACTGACAGGATGCATGTGATGCTTTTTTTTTTTTTTTTTTGGTTCTTTTTTTTCGGAGCTGGGGATCGAACCCAGGGCCTTGCGCTTGCTAGGCAAGCGCTCTACCACTGAGCTAAATCCCCAACCCTGCATGTGATGCTCTTAACCACTGAGCCATCTTCAGACCTATTATAGATTTAAAAGTTTCCAAGACAGGGTTTCTCTGTGTAGCCCTGGCTATCCTAGAACTAGCTCTGTAGACCAGGCTGGCCTCTAACTCACAGCGATCTGCTGCCTCTGCCTCTCAAGTGCTGGGGCTAAAGGCATGCACCTTTTCTCAGAAATATTTTACTGTGAATAAAAGATCTTTTTAGGGGTTGGGGATTTAGCTCAGTGGTAGAGCGCTTGCCTAGGTAAGCGCAAGGCCCTGGGTTCGGTCCCCAGCTCCGGAAAAAAAAAAAAGATCTTTTTATTGTACTATTTCTGTGTGTCTTGTATGCACATTTGTAGACAGGTGCCTGAGGCTAGAAGACAGGTTCGGTTCTCCTGAGCTGGGGTTACAGACAGTTGCGAGATGTCCCATGTGGGGGTTGGAAATTCCCAGAGGGCCCAGGGTTCTCTGGAAAGGGGGCAAGCATTGTGCCAAGAACTGCTGAGCCATCTCTTCAGTTCCCTTTAAATAGACCTCTAAGCCGCTGGTCTGGTTGGACATTTACAGCGCCCTGGAACTAGGAAGCCCCTAAAGTGCAAACGTACAAGTGCCCAGGGGATAATGGAAATGGTCATGGGATAGGGGGCTGTTTTAAAGATGGGGGTGGGGTGTCTTGTTCTGTAGACCAGGTTAGCACAGGTTGATCTGCTTGTTGGGTCTACCTCTGTGTGGTCGAGTCTGGCCCTGTGAGTTGTCAGAGGCGAAGTCTCGCTGGCTGGATAGTTCCAGCTCTGTCTGCTAGCATCGCCAGCAGCCTTGGCCCTGACTCCGATTGCTCCTTTAGCCTTTATCAGACATGCATGTTTTACATGCATGGGTGCCATACATGCAGTACATGCCGGCAGTGCCTGTGGGAGCCAGAAAAGGGAAGCAGAGTCCCATGAATTGCAATTACAGATGCTTGGGAGTCACCTTACGGGTGTTGGGACTTGAACCTGGGTCCTCTGCCAGAGCCGCAGTGTACGAACTGAGCCACCTCTCCAGCCCTGGCAGACTTCTGAAGGATTCGGATATAGGCCGAGGCCATGCTCAGGAGGTAAAGCCCCTGGCACCCAAGCACTCAGCAGGAAGAGCTGGGTTTGTCTCCCCAGGACCAGATTAAAGCCATGAGCTGTCCCCTGTGCTATCTCTGTGCTCCGACCGCAGGACGGGAGGCAGGGACGAATCCCTAGAGCAGCAGCTGTGACACCCTCCCTGTCTCATACCAGGGGCAGGGGCTTAATATTTGATATAGTATGATAAAATTAAGGATTTCTGTCCTTCAAAAGACGCCGTTAAGAAAAAGATGAGCTCAAGGTGGAAGTGACGGCTCCATATCCACATAGCTGATGACGTCAGCTCATGTGCACAGAATTCCAAGTCAGGCTTTCCCAGAAGACAAGACAGAACCCAGTTTCTAAAATGAATGAAAAGACGGGGACATCACAAAGAGCGTACCGAATTCTCACTACCCTTGAGTTGCTTAAACTGGTGCTCAGGGAAATTCAAATCAAAACCACAAGGGAATCCATCACACATTCTAAAAGGAAAGACGGGTGATGCTGAGTACTGGCTAGGATGAGGGACAGGGACACTTTCTCCTTCACAGGGAAGGTCAGTAGGCACAAGAACTGTGACTCATCTGGGGTGTGTGTGCGCACGTGTGTGTGTGTGTGTGTGTGTGTGTGTGTGTGTGTGTGTGTAGCGGTTTCTAACATCTGTGACGCCCACCCACGTAGACTGTATAAATGTTTCTGCAGGGCACCCTACTGTACTGATTATGGGGAAGTCTTAGAATCATAACATTGACTGAAGTCTCTGCAGCCGGCTAATATTTGCCTGCAGTCCCAGAGCTGGGGCTTGGGGCAGGGGAGCTGGGGAGCTGGGGAGAGATGGAGTTCCAGAACTCACTGATTCTGGGCACTCCTGAGCTCCAGCAGTGGGAGACCTTGCTCTTCATCTCAGAAGGCCTGAGTTCAGTGCCCAGCACCCCTCTCAGGCCCTTCACAACCGCCTGTAACCCCAGCGCCGAGGAACCTCTGTGGGCATTTGCACCCAAATGTGCACGCACGCACAGTTTAAATTAATAAAAAATTAGGGCTGGAGAGATGGCTCAGCGGTTAAGAGCACCCGACTACTCTTCCAGAGGTCCTGAGTTCAATTCCCAGCAACCACATGGTGGCTCACAACCATCTGTAAAGAGATCCAATGCCCTCTTCTGGTGTATCTGAAGACAGCTATAGTGTACTTATATATAATAAATGAATAAATCTTTAAAAAAATTAATAAAAAATTAATAAAATCTTTTAAAAATGAGGTAGCCAGGTGTGGTGGTACATGCTGATTCTGGCACTGGGGACGTAGAAGCAGGCAGGTCTTTGTGAATTTTGGGCTAGCCTGGTCTACAAAGCAATTTTCGGGCCAGCCAGAACTACACAGTGAGATCCTTTCTCAAAAAAAAAAAACAAAACAAACAAACAAAAAAAAAAAACAAAGCAAAACAAAACAAAGCGGGGGTTGGGGGCCTCAGAGGCAAACACCTTTAGTCCCAGGACTCAGGAAGCAGAGACAGGAAGATCTGTGAGTTTGAGTCCAGCCTTGTCTACAGAGTGAGTTCCAGAACAGCTAGGGCTACACAGAGAAACCCTGTCCTGGAAAACAAAAGCAAACAGCAAAATAAAAATAGTAAGGGGGAGTGGTGCTGCAGAGATGACTCTGGTTAAGAGCGCCTACTGCTCTTGCAGAGGACACAATTCCCAGCATGTACATGGTGGCTCACCACTGTCCACAGCTCTGGGTCTAGGGTATCTGATGCTCTCTTCTGACCTCCATGGGCACCAGGTATACATGTGGTACACAGACATACATATACACAGAACATACATACATACATACATACAAAGCAAAGAGCACCTGAGGAAAACACCCAGTGCTGCTCTGGCCTCATACACATGTGCGAGCAACTGACCACAGAAGGGGGTATGACTTATATGGTGTTTAGAACTAGGTGAAGCCATTATGCCAGCATACTAGTCTCCTTGTGAGGGAAGGAGAGACAGGTTCCTTGGATGCTGTGATGTGCATTTATTTATTTATTTATTTATTTATTTATAAAGATTTATTTATTTCCTGTATATGAGTACACTGTAACTGTCTTCAGACACACCAGAGGAGGGCATCAGATCCCATTACAGATGGTTGTGAGCCACCATATGGTTGCTGGGAATTGAACTCAGGACCTCTGGAAGAATAGTCAGCATTCTTAACCATTGAGCCATCTCTCCAGCCCGTGATGTGCTTTTTTTTTTTTTTTTTTTTTGGTTCTTTTTTCGAGCTGGGGACCGAACCCAGGGCCTTGCGCTTCCTAGGCAAGCGCTCTACCACTGAGCTAAATCCCCAACCCCCGTGATGTGCTTTTAAAGCCACATTGTAGATAGCGCTGAGGTGGTTGACTTTATGATTCTTCATCTAAATGTACATTTATGAGTTATCCATCTACATTGCATACTGTGCTTTGTTAAAGACATTTAGAATATTGACTGATACTTTTAACAGATTTCTAACCTAAAAACTACAGTGTAAGTGTCAGCCTTTGTCTCATTTCAGCAGTGAGTTTAATCTCTGGCCTCTCCTCCAAAGTTAAGAGCCCTTTGTTAGCTCTGAAGTCTATTTTAGGACTTGTCACCTCCATTTAGCTAACCCACTTCCACATGCGACCCTTTGCTATGCCATAGGATTCCATACTTAGTTGTGTCCTTGTGTTGTTGTCCCCATAAATATGCTGAAAGCTCTTTTATATCTAACTTGTCCTTGGTGTCTTTACCTGCTGTCTTACTTGGAGTTTCTATTGTATGAAGAGACACCATGACCACAGCAACTCTTATAAAAGAAAACACCTAATTAGGGCTGGCTTATAGTTTCAGGCTTGTACGTTCTTATCACGGTGGGGAGCATGGCGGCGGGCGGGCAGGCATGGTGCCGGAGGAGCCTAGAGTTCTGTCTACATCTTGATCCGCAGGTAGCAGGGAGCGTCTGTGTCACACTGAATGTAGCTTGAGTGTAAGAGAGCTCAAAGCCTGCCTCCTCAGCGACACTTCCCCCAACAAGGCTACACCTCCTAATAGTGTCACTCCCTAAGGCCGAGCATTCAAACACATGATGAGTCTATGGGGGCTATTCCTATTCAAACCACTGTACCAACCCAGAAAACAAGCAGGAAGTCTACCCGGTGTCATCGGCTCTCAGATGATAGACACATTGGAAATGCAGGCAGTCTAATGCAAGACTCCAGTGTTGGGGTTTGAGCCAGGTCTTAGTGTGCTTTTACCCCAGAGCTCAACCCCTCCTGATCCATGCTCCTAACAATGTAATTTCACTAAACAAGAAGTTCGGGGGCAAAGATTTATGGTTTTGGAGTGCTGTGCTAAGCATTGCAGTGTGGGGTAGATACCAGACTTCCTCATTTTATAGACAAAGTACACAGAGAAGAGACGTTGCTAACGTATGCGGCGAACACCCCCAAGTGTTGGCCTGAGAGCTCCAGCGGGAGCTCTGGCTCTGCTCGCCCACTATGCCTCATGTACACAGCCGCTGGTGTTCCTGAGTCCGTCCCCACCCCACCCCAGGACAGAGCATTGGCATTGTCCCCATAGCCTTTGTACCCTGAGAGGGAGGGCCCATGTGCAGAGCCTGGGTGACTCCTGCCCAAGCCTGGCTAGGGCTCGCTGTGGTAATGCTTCCCTCCTAGGAGCGCTTTCTCCAGTTTGACTCATTGCCCAGAGTTTAGGTCAATGGGAATGATTGGGTCTGAGTGTCGTTCAGTGCGCTGCTGTGCTTTAGGAGGGAGGTTTTTGCCTGTTAGACGGGCGGTTCTCTGTGGAGGTATGAATGTGACGTATAGGTAGAAAGCCAGAGCACTGTGCGCACAATGCTCTTTCCAAAGATGGTGCTTTATGAACCTTTCATCTGTCTGTCCTCCAGGGCTTTCCTTCTGAAAAGGCAGAAGGTTTTGTAGCAGCAAGAGAGAAATTCCATTAAGAGGGGGAAAATCATGAGCTTATTCTGTTTTTCTGTCTTTCTCCCCAGAGTCTGAATGGTGTTTGGCTGAACAGAGAGCGTCTGGCGCCGTTACAGGGTTACTGCATCCGTAAGGGAGACCACATCCAGCTCGGAGTGCCTCTGGAAAGCAAGGAGCATGCGGAGTACGAATACGAAGTCATCGAAGAAGACCGGGAGAGTCTGGCTCCCTGCCTTGCCCCCAAGAATGACCACACAACGGAAAAACATAAAGGCTTGAGAACTAAGAGGAAGTTGAGTTCGGATGGGGTAGAGAGTCTTCCGGCCGAGGGCCCCTCAGACCTCAGGTGCCCACTGGCTAAGGGCTCCAGTAAACCCGCTGAGCCAGAGAAGCTACACGGCAAAGGTGAAGTGGCAAGTCAGCCCTTGGGATGTTTGTGCCCTACCTTGGCGTCTCTTGAGGCGACTGAGAGGACCGCGGGGCCTCATGCTTGCTCTACTCTTCCTAAGGTCCTCGAACTCTATCCTAAGAAGCAGAAGGCCTGCAGCCCGTCAGCATCTCAGAGCAGCTTAGAACTGTTTAAGATGACCATGTCCAGGATGCTCAAGCTGAAAACCCAGATGCAAGAAAAGCAGATTGCTGTCCTGAACGTCAAGAGGCAGGCCCGGAAGGGGAGCTCGAAGAAAATCGTGAGGATGGAGAAGGAGCTGCGAGACCTACAGTCCCAGCTGTACGCAGAGCAGGCTCAGCAGCAGGCAAGGGTGGAGCAGCTGGAGAAGACGTTCCAGGAGGAGGAGCAGCACCTCCAGGTAGCACAGAGGCGGGGGCGGGGCCTCAGGGGGCGGGGCCTCGGGTGGGCGGGGCCTCAGGTGGGCAGGTGCTTAGTGGGCTCCTGGCTAGAGTTGTCTCGAGCAGGGACTCAGTGCTAATAACTAAGCACAGTACACAGAATGGGAAACGGAGATGGAGGAGGTGGGAAGGGTTGGGGTTTCAGCATACTGGTGAGGTCAGGAGCCAGGCAGGGTACCCAGATGAGCAAGGTGACGGCAGCAGCCAGCCTGGAGACAACTGGTCTCTGCTTGGAAACGGGCTTCAGTCAGGGAGAGGTTGGGTAAAGGTTAGGATGCAGCAAACCACGTCCTCAAGGCTTCTCTGCTCTTTGCTGTCCGAGCAGGTGCAGCTCAGCTAGGTGCCCTGCCTTTGTGTACACAACAGTGGGTTGTCTGTGTGATTAGCTCATTTCGGGGGTGGGGGCTGGCAGCACAGAGTGGTTTTGTTCCTGTCTTGATCAACCAGAATGCCATGGGGGGGGCACACAACTGGCGGAATGATAAGCCACTGTCCTCCACCAGAAGTTAAAAGAAGTATCCGAGAGGTACAGATGTTGGAGCAAATGTGTTCTCAACTCCAGACCATTCGCTTAGGTGACAAGCTCTTGCATAAAGCTTCAGGCAGGGGCTGATCTGTTCCTGCTTAAAATGTCAGTTCCCCAGGGCAGGAACCATGCCATTCCCACCCCAGCTGTTCAGGTAATGGCGAATGTCAAGAATTCCCTATTGTTGACTTAAAACCAAAAAGGGCCAGCCACAGCTGAAGTGCAGAGGGGGTTTTTATCTTGCTTGGGTCTCTCTGGGCAAGGAACAGCCTGTAGTGGTGTTGGCTTGTTTCTGAAGAGTTTATCCTTTTCTTTCTCACCTCTGCTATCTCCTTGAGCTGGTAGGGCTAGCAGAAGCCATGGATTACAGCGGTGCCTCAGGAGGGCGCGCATGGTGGGTGTACATAGCTTCTGCTCCCCTTGTCAAGCCCAGACGGCTGTAAGTTAGCAGAGGAGGGTTTGGGGTATCACACCTTCACTGAGCAGAATTCTCTTTAAAGGACAGTGTGTTCAGAGATGAGGGTATTCCTGTGATTAGTATCTGTGGCGATTCTGTGCTGAACAGACAGCTGCAAAGTCTTTTCTGGGGCAGAAGGTTAAAGGCAGAAGTGCCTTGTTGAGCAGCGTGCCGAAAGCTGTGTGTTAGCTGCATTGGCCCTCACGATAGCCTGGCCTGACATCGTGTTTGGAATTCTACTTGGTATTGAAATGCCCAATTTTTTAAAATCATTAAGTAATTTATCTTGTAGAAACAAGATATGCCCCTATCAACACATTGGAAGAATGGTTGGCACATTAATTACAAGTGAGTGGAAATCCCCCACCCTGTAGGTAATCCCTAAGGCAGCAAGAGCACAGACTGCAGGGAAGAAGCTGGCTGTAGTGGAGTGCCGGTCTGCTGGCTGCGGGCAGAAAGGGCAGAGAGTGCCTTGGAGAGGGAGGTCCATGCAGAGGGACAAGACAGTGAAGCATTGTGGGGCCGGCCTTGGGGATGTATTTGAGCGTAGATGTTTGTGCCTCAGTTCTCAGACTCCATCCATTTGAGTATGTGGCAATAAAAGAAATTCTGACTACTGCTCTGTGGTGTTTCAGAGCCGCTCCGTGTGCGGCCGGAAGCCCTGTCCTGAGGAGGGCGTGCAGTTTGAAGTAAACCCGGGTCATCGTGCCCGCTTCCTGCCCCTGACTGCTCCTAGGGTTTTGTTCTCTTTCCCCCTTGACTGCAAAAACCTTCCATCCATTTCGTTTTGGCTTTTCAGGGTTTGGAGAAGGAGCAAGGAGAGTGTGATCTGAAGCAACAGCTGGTGCAGGCTCTGCAGGAGGTAACGTAATCTCTCCCACTTCCCGCGGCTGTGGTAGTTGTGAGTGGGGAGCAGCCAAGCACCACATGGCCACGAGCTGCCTCTGCCTCTTAGCCTACTCCTCCGTGTTGTCTCCAGTCGGCAAACAGAACAGGTGCCAGATGCTCACACCATCCGGCTGGAGACTTGGAGCCTCACAGATACGCACCAGATCTCCGCGTGGAAGCTTATGTCTCCATCAGGCAGAAGGCGCCCTGGTGATGACAGAGCAGCCTGTAGACGATCTCTGGGATAGGGGCTCTACTTCAGAATAGCGAGGGCAGCGGCGGGCAGAGGTTAGCTACGCCTGGGCCAGGGGCCCCGTGAGAACCTTTGTACCTCATCCTTCCTACACTGTGGCATCCAGAAACCATTCAGGAGTGTTCTTGTCTAAAAACACCCGTTTAGCAAACTAGTCCTGCCTGTGGCATGAAGTCCTGCAGCAGACGGACCGCCTGGGATTTATTCCATTGAATCCTGGGGCTTCTTTACTGACTGCCTCTTAGGTGCTCCTTATACCTTTAAAACTTGCCTTTAACCTTTAACCTCCGCACTCGGGAGGCAGAGGCAGGTACATCTCGAGTTTACGGCCAGCCTGGTCTGCATCGTGAGACCCTGTCTCAAAAAACAGCAGCAAACGCTTGCTTCATCTCTGAGCTTTGAATTGTGTCAGTCAGTGAGGTGGGTACAGCCTCATCGAGCACAGTGATTGTGTCAGTCAGTGAGGTCGGTACAGTCTCACCGAGCACAGTGATTGTGTCAGTCAGTGAGGTGGGTACAGCCTCACCGAGCACAGTGATTGTGTCAGTCAGTGAGGTGGGTACAGCCTCACCGAGCACAGTGATTGTGATGATTGTGATCAGTCATCGAGGTGGGTACAGCCTCACCGAGCACAGTGATTGTGTCAGTCAGTGAGGTGGGTACAGCCTCACCGAGCACAGTGATTGTGTCAGTCAGTGAGGTGGGTACAGCCTCACCCAGCACAGTGATTGTGTCAGTCAGTGAGGTGGGTACAGCCTCACCCAGCACAGTGAGCAGCTGGCGTGCAATTTGTTCAGCGTTATTTCCGTTTGTTTATTACAAGCCTGTGCCTCAGCCTTAACCGTACTAACAGTTATGTGAGAGGGAACCTGCCTAGATTTTCTTGTGGGCAGATGTATAAATGGCTTCGGAAATAATTAGGTGAAAATTGTATTTGGATTTTATTTTTTGAGCTTATCTACTTGATAGGGTGAAAGAGTAGGCATTGTTCCCATTTGAGTGTTTAAATATATGCTTATTTTACTGTGCGCGCGCGCGTGTGTGCGTGTGTGCGTGTGTGTGTGTGTGTGTGTGTGTGTGTGTGTGTGTACACAAGCATTCACATGGGGCTGGAGCACTCAGACAGCTCACAGCCCCTTTAATTCCAGCTTCAGGAGACTGGACACCATCTTGTGCCTCCCAGGGCACGTGAACACATATGCCTCATACTCACACACACACACAGTAAATAACCATGTGTGACCATGGGCGCTTGTGGACCACAGTGTGTGTGAAGGGAGCTTTTGGGAGTGGGTTCCTTCCATGTGGACTCCAGAAGTCAAACTCAGGTCTGCAGGCTGCACAGCAAACGCCTTTCCCGGTGAGCCAGCGCACTGGCCTCCTGAGTGTTTTTAAACTAATGCGCAGAGGTTTTGAAAGTGGCCAGAGAGTCAGGCTTTGCCCCGCTGTGGGGGAGGCCTGGGGTTTTCTGCTCCCTTGTAGCCCCGTTACCGCACCTGCTCTAACACACATCGAAGGCTTAGTCATGCAGTCATGCTACCATCAGCATCAGTCTGACGTGTCGTCATGCTTGAACAGCCGTGGCTGATCCCTCGGAAGATGTTCTTGTTCAGACTGGTAGAACCTAGAGTCACAGTGACAGAGCTGGCGGCACTTGGGCGTGGCAGCCGTGGACGATGCTGGCCGGGCCGGCCCCGAAGGCCTGATAGATCTGCTCCCCTCTCTCTCCTGTCCTGACTTGTCCATCCTGGATGAGAGAAGGCTGTGTTTGAAATTGCCTTCACTGGTCCCTAAACCAAAGTCACTGAGCAGAGGGAGGAAGCGAAGGTGTGCGGCTGACAGAGTGGTTGCACTGCTTGTCCTAATGGCTTACCTGCTGTTTCTGTAGCATCGCGCTCTAATGGAAGAACTAGATCGCAGCAAGAAGGACTTTGAGAAAATCATTCAAGCCAAGAACAAAGAATTGGAGCGGACCAAGGTATGGGACGGAGGACAGAGGCTTAAACTCAGTGCGTGCGGCTCTGCTTGGCATTCTCTAGAGGGCGCGGTTGCTGTGGCAAAAACAGAAAGTTGTTCCTTACCTCAGGGAACTAATCTATAAAGTTACTCACCCCATAACATGCTCACTGTGAGGCAGCGTCCGTCTCCTTCCTTGTTGAGAAGCTAAATGCTGGGAAGGAGGCCTGGACCCTGCATGCTAGCCTTTGGGGGACTCTCCATTAGAAGCTGTCTGTCTCTGTCAGATCGGTAGAGCTCTTAAATTATAAGTTTCAACATCAGTGCCTCCCAGGGCCAGACCAGTAATCAAGGAAGGGAAGCGGCCTGAGCGTAAGAACGGTGGAGCTGTGAGGCAGGCGCTCCTGCCTCCTCCCCAGAAGGCAGCTCTTCTCGCCTCAGTCAGAAGCCGCCCAGCAGCGCAAGGCCAGTCTTAGATCCAGTTCTTTCACAGGAGGCAGAAACCCAGATGTGTAAGTGAAACGTTTTTCTTTAAGCCTGTGTAACCATAAAATACTCATGAAGAACCTTGTGATGTGTGAATATCTGCACAAGTTCAGGGGCCACGGTCAGTTTCTAACCTAAAGTGAGAGGCTTGAGGCAGACTGTCTCACCCTACTCAGGTTCAGAGCCTGAGCAGAGGACAGAAGGTTTGGTGTCCCTGTCCTTTGTTAAATGGTTCCTTTTATGTTGGAATAGGGTGTGTTTGCTAGGGATGGACCAGGGCCTTAGGCCTTCTGGGCAAGCGCTCTGTTGCCGAACTGCAGCCTCTGAGTGCATCGTGTTTGTTTTCTGAGTCAGGATTAGAACATAGAGCCCTAGCTGACCAGTAGTCGAGTAGGCTCACTGTAGCACACCACCCACGCCTCGCTCCAGCATTCATTCATTCATTCATTCATTTTTTTTTTTTTTTTTTTTTTTTTTTTTTTTTTTTTGGAGCTGGGGGCTGAACCCAGGGCCTTGCGCTTCCTAGGCAAACGCTCTCCCCCTGCTTAAATCCCCACCCCCCCCTTTTTTTTTTTTTTTTTTTTTTTTGAGGTGGGATCTCATAGTTCAGGCTGGCCTCACTCTTACTATGTAGCTAAAATGACCTTGAACTCATTTTCTCTTAAATATATTGTTTTTATTTTATATACATGGAAGTATTTTGCTTGCATTTGTATGCATATGTACATAGTACCTGAAGAGGCCAGAAGATGATGTTGGATCCCCTGGAACGAGTTACAAGTTTCTGTGTGGGTGCTAAGAATTGAACTTGGGTCCTCTGGAAGAGCAGCAGGCAGCCAGTGCCATTGGCCACTGAGCCATCTTCAGCCCAGCTCTGCCTCTGCTGCAAATTCTTCTTCTTTTTTTAAAGATTTATTTCTTTTATGTGAGTACACTGAAGCTGTCCTCAGACACAGCAGAAGATGGCATCGGATCCCATGACAGATGGTTGTGAGCCACCATGTGGTGACTGGGATTTGAACTCAGGACCTCTGGAAGAGCAGTCAGTGCTCTTAACCGCTGAGTCATCTCTCCAGCCCCATTTCAAACTCTTAATCCTGTTTCTAACTCCCAAGTTGCTATCATTTTGCTTTAACACATATTTTAAAACTGAGGACCTTAAATTTTTTATGGTGGGCTGGAGAAATGCTCAGTGGTTAAGAACACTTGTTGCGTCCCCAGCTCCGGAAAAAAAAAAAAAAAAAAAAAAAGAACAAGAACACTTGTTGCGGGTTGGGATTTAGCTCAGTGGTAGAGCGCTTGCCTAGGAAGCGCTTAAGGCCCTGGTTCGGGTCCCCAGCTCAAAAAAAAGAACAAAAAAAAAAAAAAAAAAAAAAGAACACTTGTTGCTTTCCCAGAGGCTCAAGTCCCAGCACCACACATGGTGGCTCATAGCTATCTGTAACTCTGCTTTCAGGAAATCTGGGGATCCAACCTCCACCAGTGCACGTACGTGTACACAGTCATGCTTGTAGACAAAACACCCATGTACATAAAGCAGAAGTAAATCTAAAGAAAAAAACAGCCTGAGAACATGACTGTAGTCTGGATCTTCTTCCCTACGTGACTTAAGGGTCTGCTTTGATTAGAAAAGAAGAAGACAAAATGAACCCACTGCCCAGAGTGGCTTTTCCTCCCTCTCTTGGACTCCCGTTGATTCCTTTTGGGGGTTGAGGACATAACCAATTTTCATCTTAAAAGAGCATAGCTAGGGTCCTTCCCAATAGGAAGTCCCAAGGTGCTCTGACCTCGGGGATAGACGGGAACAGAAGCAAGCCTTGGAGGGTTGGAGCCCAAGAGGACTTCTTTCCAGCCATGCCTGGGGATCACAGGATAAGTATTTATTCTTCTGTCCTCAAAGACAGCTACTAACTACTCACTCAGGCCCCTGCCTCCGGAGTGCTCTCTATCTCTTGTCCTGTGAAATTATAGTTTCGAGGGAAAGTTTTTATCACTCAGGTTGTGACTTGCTAGTTCCCCCAGCCCCAACCCTGGCCGTTTGGGAAAAGGAACAAAAATCACATAGGGAGCAGACACGGAGAAGGTGGGGTTTTACTTCACCCAGGCTGCTGCAGCTCAAGTACGATAAACCAGGTAGCTGGTGAGCCCCAGAATGTATCTTTCAAAGCTCTGCAGGCTGGGAGTCCTGAAGGTACTGGCAGATGTGGATGGAGTCTGGCAAGGACATGATTTTGGTTCATAGATGATATTTCTCACCATGTCTTCACGGGGGAAGAGAAGAAGCAGTTCATGCAGCCTTTGTCCTAGGCTGCTAGTCCTGTCTGCCCACGCTCCTAGCGCCTCAGGACTTCATCCTGACGCTGTCACACTGCTGCTGAGCTGTGAGGAGGCGGCTCTTGGGCAAGGGCGGCCCACAGGGAGAGTTTCATTCTTGCACAGGTGCCGAGACTGCCACACTCGGCTAGCCTTGCTCCCGGCCTGTCCTGCATTCTGGTGGTTTCCCGTGACAGGCGGTCTTGTGTCTTTGCAGGAAGAAAAGGACAAGGTCCAAGCGCAGAAGGAGGAAGTTCTCAGCCACATGAACGACGTGCTGGAGAACGAGCTCCAGTGCATCATCTGCTCAGAGTACTTCATCGAGTTAAGTACTTAGAAAGGCACGGTGGTGGCTCGCCCGCCCCCCCACCCCCACCCCCACCACCCCCACCCACCCCAGTGCACCAGCCTCTAGCACCGGGGGATCATTCTGAAGAGACGAGAGAACCGCTACTTATTACGTCATGCAGTCTTCACTGTGCTGTTTCCTTCTTAGATGTTTACTTGCATTAGGGTTTTGAAGTACTCGAACAGAACTGCCCACTACTGCTACTGTTCCCTTTCTCTGGACGGGCACTGTGCTCCATGTGAACTTGTAGTTTGGCTTTGAAGCAGGGTAGTGAATGCCATTGATTGGTGGTCCCTGTGGCATCGGGCGCCAGAATGAATATATTTCGTGGCTTTGAGGGTTCTTTTGAAAAGCAAACACCTGTCTCCTAGGCTACCATTTGTTACTTTGCCATATTATTACACCAGCTGTTTTAATTTTCATACACGGGGCTGGAGAGATGGCTCAGTGGTTAAGAGCACCCAACTGTTCTTCCAGAGGTCATGAGTTCAATTCCCAGCAACCACATGGTGGCTCACAACCATCTGTAAAGAGATCCGATGCCCTCTTCTGGTGTATCTGAAGACAGCTACAGTGTACTTATATATAATAAATAAATAAATCTTTAATTTTCATACATTTTCCTACCATTTGTAACCAGTTCATCTTATGCTAAAAGTGTTCTGCTTATGCAGTTGAATAGCGAGTGGGTTTGTTTGTTTACCTTTGGGAAGGGAGATGCGTGTTGGGTGTGTCGGCCTCCTGAGGGAAGACCTGCGTCTCTGACTGGAGTCACTTGGCTTTGGTCTTTGTTTCCTGCTTAGTCTCTAGTGTGATGAGTCTCCCTGTGGAGAGATTTAGCATTGCTCTTAGAGGAGGCCGGAAAGGGAGGTGGAAGTGGGTGGTGAGCCTCCCGTCCCAGAGCAGAGCGCCTTTGTGAGATGGGGTGTGGTGAGCTTCCCTGTGGGCCTTGGGGATGTGCTCTGTTCTGCTTTGAGAAAGTCATAATGTCCCTTTCACATTGCAGGCTGTCACCCTGAACTGTGCCCACAGTTTCTGCTCCTTCTGCATCAGTGAGTGGATGAAGCGGAAAGTGGAGTGTCCCATCTGTCGGAAGGACATTGAGTCCAGAACCAACTTCGCTGGTTCTGGACAACTGCATAATAAGATGGTGGAGCGCCTAAGCTCAGACGTGAAGGAAAGGAGAAGCGTCCTCATTAGGGAACGAAGAGGTGAGGAGCTTTGACAACGCCTGCTCCCTAACAGGGATGTTTGTATTTAACTACCTCAGGTATTCTTACGGGGCGAGGTTGGAGATTGGAGTTTAGTGAATAGTTGTTGAATGAAGTACAGGCAGGGGAAATGGGAGTATACAGAGTTCGGGTAGCCTGCTTAGGAAGAAGGGAATTGGGGTTGGGGATTTAGCTCAGTGGTAGAGCGCTTGCCTAGCAACCGCAAGGACCCTGGGTTCAGTCCCCAGCTCTGTAAAAAAAAGAACCAAAAAAAAAAAAAAAAAAAAAAAAAGGAAGAATGGAGGGGGAAGCTGGGACCAGAACAGTCGTTGGTTTGCTGTCTGCACACCAGGTGGTGCTGCTGCTGAAGGCAGCTAGCGATGACAGGATGAGTGCCAGGGACCTTCACCTAGGGAAGCAAATGCATTCATTGGCTGCTCTGTAAGGGACTGCTCTGTAAGGTACTTGACTAATATCAGTCCCTAGCACTATTCACACACACACACACACACACACACACACACACACACACACACACACGCACGCACGCACACTTTGTCTCTCTCTCTCTCTCTCTCTCTCTCTCTCTCTCTCTCTCTCTCTCTCTCTCTCCCCCCCCTCAGGGAACTTGAGGTAAAGACATTGGGGAAGGGATGGCGAGTGTCGCTGATCTGTCCCTCCGTAGTGAACGTCTGTTTATTTAAGTCAGTGGTTCTCAGCATCCCTAATGCTGCAACCCTTTAAAATAGTCCCTCTTGTTGTGGTGACCTCCAGCCGTAAAATTATTTTGTTACTACTTCATAACCATCTCTATGTTTGCTACTGTTATGAATCGCAATGTAAATGTGTTTCTGATGGTCTTTGAGGGTGGCGACCCACGGGCTGAGGGCCACTGGCTTAAGTGGTGATGTCACGCGTGGGGCTTGCTGTGTTCATGCTGCAGCAGAAGACTCAGCACAAAACAAGGAAGCTGCTGGGTTGGCAGTGCTGGCCTAGAGAGCCACTGCACAAAAGACAGGGTGCCCGTGGCTGTCCTGCTCTACCCTGCCTTCTGGGAATTGGTAATTAGCTCAGCTGCTGTCCATGATGCCGGCACGTGCCACAGTGTAGTGGCCTGGTTGTACTCCTGAGCTGAGAGATGCTGTCCTGTTCGTGGCTTTCTTGCCTCCCAGCCCTCCTACAGGTATCGGCTTTTCCACAGGGCCGGGTCTGTTGCTGATTCATACGCAGCCGCAATGTGAAGCGGGGCAGGCAGCAGGCTCACACAGGACCGGGTGGTGTGGGCGCGGAGCAGGCAGTGTGCTTAGCCAGTTCCCGTCCAGGAGTGTGATCTGACCCTTGAAAGGAAGTGCGTGCTTGTTACTTGGTGCTAGGTTTAGAGTCTCCGACACAAGTTTCCCCTCTGCGCTTGGGTCTGGCAGAACCCCAGTGCCCTCCATCTGCTCCTTGTACTCCCATAGGAACGTCACACAGCCCCGGGAGAGAGACGCGCATCTTGCCTCTCTCACCTCTCTCACCCCTCTCAGTGGGAGGTGCTGTGCAGCCTCAGAGGAAGGACCCTTTGCTGGTCTGGGCAGGTGGAGATGAGAGGGGATCCTGTGGAGGAAGCCATGTTTAAGCCAAGCCTATGGCTTTCTGGATTCTTGTTTTCCAAACCGAGTCACGTGGCTCGTGACTTGCAGAACAGCCAGACCTGGGAGCAACCTGCCAGTGGACGAGGGGCCTTGCTTTTGTTATCCTGAGAGCCAGATTAGACGAGGATCAGGTTATGATTTGAGCTGAAGTGTTTTGTCTGGGTCAGACGAAGACGCCTATGAGAGGCTCTTCGCCCAGCTCGTGCCGATCTTCTTCATCCATCACAGCTGATGCCTGGGGAGCCCAGGTCCCAAGTCCACCTCTGTCCTCTAATGGAGAGTCACCTACATAGACCAAGGATCCCAGTCCCCTCCCTTCTCTGCAGAGGCTGAATAGGCTACTCCAGGGCCTCTCTGGCAGGAGGAGCGGCTGTTCAGAAAACAGCTCCCTGTTGCGGACACTGCTCACAGCCGTCTGGCAGCCAGCTCTGCTCTCTGCAGCTCTCAGGGTTTCCCTCGGCGCAGGAGGCTCTGAGACTCGATTCAGGGGAGGATGTGCCAGAGCCCTCAGCGGCTTTGTGGCCTGCAGCATGGGGTTAGGAACATTTTAAATTGAAATGCCAGCGTTCTGGGTGTTCTAGTGCTGGTTGAAAGCTGATTTATTCCTTAGTGAGTGGGAATTTTAAAAAAGAACTTAGGGGGTTGGGGATTTAGCTCAGTGGTAGAGCGCTTGCCTAGCAAACTCAAGGCCCTGGGTTCAGTCCCCAGCTCCAAAAAAAAAAAAAAGAAAAAAAAAAAAAAAAAAAAAAAAAAAAAAAAAGAACTTAGGATCTGGGATTGAAGAGAGGGTTCAGTGCTCAAGAGCTCTTTCTGCTCTTCCAGAGACCCGTGTTCAATCCCCAGCACCCACAACTGCCTTTCCTCCAGTCCAAAGGGATCTGACACCTTTTGGCTGCTTCAGGCACCAAGAGTGCACATAGCGTAAAACACCCATGCACATAAATAAAACAAATGGAATAAACAAAAGACACAGGCTCTGGAAACTGGCAAGCGTTTGGTTGGTTCTCGTGCAGATAGACGTCCTGTGCTCTCCAAGAGCAGGACCTTCCTCGGCTTCCCTGATTGTTGGGTGTCTCCAGGTTTAGGTCCTACTGGGAGCAGCACCTCCTGACCGGTTAGCTTTGAGGAGAGGAGAGGGTATTAGGAAGCTGGATTAAAGAAGAATTAAAGATGGGCTGCAGAGATGGCTCAGCGGTTAAGAGCACTGACACTGCTCTTCCAAAGGTCCTGAGTTCAGTTCCAGCAGCCACATGGTGGCTCACAACTGTTGTAAAATTATAAAAAATAAAAGGCCTGTCTTTTACCTCACTAGGTCTGACACCGCAGTGCCCAAAGATAGATATCCTGCCAGAAACACACATCCCAACTCTGGTGCCCAGTGTCTCTGCCTCCACACGCTCTCTTACACTTAAATCACCACATGAGAGAACACACAACACAATAACTCTGATCCAACTGATAAGATACAATTGCCCACCTAGACACACAAAGCCCTGTACATACCCATCCCTTAAGAACATTCATAACAACCTGTACAGGTACAGCGTGGAATCTTAACATCGGCCTCCATGTTCTCTCCACAGCTTCACTTGCCGTCTCCTCCAGTCCCCCTCCTTTCCCTTCCCGTCTCCTCCTCTTCCCTCAGTCTTCTCTCCCGCCCATCCTTCCTCTCGTCCAGTGACAGGCCTCGTTCTATCCTGTGCCTGCCTCACCTGTATCATCCCACACCAACCATCTGTAGTGGGAGCCGAGGCCCTCTTCTCGTGTGTCTGAGACCACTGAGCCATCTCTCCCCACTAAACAACATAGTCACATGAGACGTTTGTACCGGGGTCATGGTGGCTGTGCAATAGTGTAGCAGCACCTTCTGAGGGAGATGGTCAGGGGAGGGCCATTCCTTCTGTCAGACCCCCACCCCCGTTTCTTCTGCCCCCCTTAAGTTAACTAGTTAGCAAGTGTGTTCACGCTGTTTTCTCAGCAGTTCCTCCGCCTCCCGTTTCCTCCTGGGTTTGTGGTGGTTGTGGGATGGGTTTGAGAATCTCGCTCTGTGGGCAGCCTGAACATCACAGCTGTCCTCCCTCTGGGCCTCCCCAGTGTTGGTATCTTAGGCTTGAGACACTGTGCTCAACTCCCCTGAGTTTGGAAACAAGAGAAGCAGGGGCTAGAGATAGCTGGAGGGCGGGGTCCTCGCCCAGCACAGGAGGTGACAGCAGAGGAAACCGAAAGATCTGGAGTTCAATTGTTTTTTCTCAGCTCTGGCAGTCCCCTTGCTGTTGTAGCACTAAATCGAAGAAACTCCTGATGGGTGTGTGTGGGGAGAAGGCATTGTGCGCCTGAGACCGTCAGCTGCCTCCATTAGCTAAGAGGAAGGTAGAGAAATGGCGGGGGCCTGCGACTCGGAACAGCTCTGTCTGCTCCCTGGAAGGCTCTGACATTGCCCACCTCCTTTCATGGAAACCAGCCTCATAAGAAGGGGTTGCCTGGAGTGTTAGTAGCTGTCAGGCGGTATCCAGGAAAGAACTCTGGAGAGAACGTTAGATGGCAGACACCCTATGACCCTCTCAGCCCTGCCCTGAGAGAGACTGTTGTTTACAGAAATCAGCGTGTAGGATTAGGACCGTGTGCCCAAGGGAAATGGCTCCGCAAGCTTGCGCTCCAGGACTGTGTAGCACCACCCTGGATTGTCTGTCTGTTGAGGTAGGGTCTGCTGTACGGACCATGCTAAGCTCAAACTCAGGAGATCCACCTGCTTCAGCCTTCCCTAGTGCCACCATGCCCAGCTGTAGGTTTTTGATTTTGTAAAAAAAATTATGCTTTGCAAAACTGTTGCTGCGTAAGGGTTAACAGACGTCACTGGACACTTTCTTCTGGTTTCCTCATTGTTGCTCCCTTCCCTTTCTGTGCTTCTTTGTTCTTTTCCTCATTGTTAAAATACGAGTTGTCCTCTGGTTTGTTTCTCTTTTCATCCTTAATCAATAACTCAAAATACATTTTGAGATAACAAGAAGGCTGGGGGATGACAAAGTGCTCACAAGTGTGAGAACCCAAGTGTGACTCCCAGAGCCATTCAAGATACTGGGCCTGGTGGCGCTTAATATCCCAGCGTTGGAGTGGTGGAGACAGGGGTGTCCTTGAGGCTTGCTGGGAGCCTCCTCAGTGGGCCTCAGGCTGGGTGAGAGAACCAGGTGGACAGCTGAGGAGAGACACCTAAGGTTGACGGCCTCCACTGTCTCCCAAGCACAGACCTGTCTCCCTGCAGACTCACCCACCCATGGGAGTGCGTGCTTCTGTCCGCAGTAAGACAGTAGCATCTCGGGAACTGTCGGAGAAAGGGCTGTCCTGTGGTGGTCGGCTCTGGGGCTCCGTGGACCGTATGAACTCATGGCCCAGAAAGCACCCACACCTCAGACTTCTTTGAGTCTGCAGCCCTTGAGATTGCAGAAGCTGCCTTCTGCACAGAGGTACAAGGGCTGTCCCTGACGTAGTGACCTCTGGTGAGAGGTCTTTGTCGTGTCAGCAGAAGCTGCCATCTGCTGAGAAGCACCCAGGAGAGCTTTCCCTGCTGAGAAGATCAGCCTCCCCAAGTGCCGTCACCCTCTTCTGTCCCTAGACAGTCAGGAGAACCAGGTGTTCAAGTAAGGGCCGTGGGATGGCCTTGAATATAGGTCAGCTCACACATAAGTGTAGACGGTGGGGGTTGGGGATTTAGCTCAGTGGTAGAGCGCTTGCCTAGCAAGCGCAAGGCCCTGGGTTCGATCCCCAGCTCTGAAAAAAAAAAAAAAAGGAGAAAAAAAAAGTGTAGACGGTGCACGGCCTAGTGCCGGGGGCTGTGACTCCTGAGCCTGCCCTGCTTGAAAGCGAAGACTTGCCTGCTGGCTCAAGTGGGATCCTCTTGCTGCTGGGGCAATACCATCAGCCCACAACCCAGCCTCCACCAGGACCAAGGTGGACGGGGATGTGAGGGGATGAAACACAGGCTCCTCCTTCACATATCTGTCTTTCTTTTTAAAGCAAAGAGACTGTTATGAAGGTCATGCTCCAAGGACATGTGAGAGACTAGGAGGATGGCAGCTTGGCGTGTTCTAGAGGATTCCCTTTTGCTGCTCTGGACATCATCGGAAGCCGTGTGCTGCAGAGACTTAGGAAGTCTGTGTCACTGGCCTTCTGTCTGCTGGCCCTGCTGCTGACACCACCGTCTACAGTGCTGCTGGGACACCCACTCGGAGTGACTGACTGCCTTACTACATGTTAAATGAGTTGAGTTCTGTGTTTCTTCATTTGTTGATTGTTTTTGATACCTCATGCACCCTATTGACATCATCTTGGACACTCGGGTGCACCCTATGGCTGCATGGAAGGTGGCCTGCATTTTGAGAGTCTGGTTTACCTTTTTATGAAAACAAGATGTCATTTCTTGAAAATAAATATATAAAACCCGCCAGTTGCTCAGCTAGGCTTCAGTGTATTTTCCTTCCTTTCCCTCCCGCTCCCTGACAGTCCCCAGGTAAACAGCGGCAGCTCTCAGCCTGCGGTCAGGAGAGTGAGTGTACCTGACAGACTGCCAGCAGGCCTCAGCGAGAGCTCAACACGGCCGCACCCGGTGGCCTCTTGGTGCCCTGTTTTCATTCTGGGGAGTTTTTCCTTTCGCCTGCCCTTGAGGATGTTTTAGCGCTCTCTTCTCCAGGTTCATGCACAAGCAATGATTTAATGGGAACCAGACACATCCCTTCTCTTTATTTAAAAGCTATTTTTTTGCCTGCCATCTTGTCCCACACGTTGTGATGTAGCTGGCTCTTTGCAAGTCTCTACCACACCATTTCATGTAGCCCAGGCTGATCCCCAACTGTGTAACTGAGGGAGACCTTGCCCTTTGTGTCCTCCCACCTCTCCCTCCTGGGTGCTGGGGTCACAACTGTGCCATTTTGGGTGTCACCAGTGTTAACTGTAGTGAGAGCAAGGGGCACCCTGTTCATGTAGTGGTGACACAAAACTGTGACATCACACAGCAGCCTGGACCCCTCTGCTCAGAGCTCACGCATGGGAACAGTGTTAAGGGGTCAACCTAAGTTTTTCCAGTTGCCCACCTTGTTCTGTTTTTTGATTTGTTTGAGACAAGGTTTCTCCGCATAACACTGGCTGTCCTGGAAACAACTATGTAGCCCTGGCTAGCCTTGAATTCACAGAGATTAAAGGGGTGGCCCACTCCTACCTCCCCTTCCCCTCCCCAACCTCCACACTGCTTTTTGAGATAGGGTCTCATTAGCCTGGAGCTTCCTAAGTAGGCCTGGCTGCCAGTGAGTCCCAGAGGTCTTCCCGTCTCTGCCTCCCAAGTGCTAGGACTTCAGCTATGCACCAACGTGCAAGAAAGGGATTGATTTCTAGGGATAGGACTTAGGCCTTCAAGCCTGCATGGCAACCATTTGGTGGACCGAGCTCTGATTGCAACCCTTCTCTTTGTAGTGCGTGCGTGCGTGTGTGTGTGTGCGCATGCGCGCCCACAGAAGCCTGTGGATCCTCTAAAACTGGAGTTACAGACGATTGTGAGCTGCCACGTGGCTCCTGGGACCTGAAGCCAGGTCTTCTGCAAGAGCAGCAGTGCTCTAACCACTGAGCAATCAGCCTCTGCAGTTTGCCTCTTAAAAGTTCGCACATGGGTTGGGGATTTAGCTCAGTGGTAGAGTGCTTGCCTAGCAAGCGCAAGGCCCTGGGTTTGGTCCCCAGCTCCGAAAAAGAAAAAAAAAAAAAAAAAAGTTCGCACATGGTAATTCTCTTTCAAGAACACAGATGTATTTTATGAGGTATACCACCAGACCTAGCTCCTCTCTGTGACTGATAGAAATCCAGGTTGCCTCAGACTTTTTTTCAAAGTATTTTGTGGGTGTATGCATGTGCCTGAGTGTGCATATGTAGCCATGTACATGCAGGACCCCACAGAAGCCAAAAGAGGGTGTCAGATGCCCTGGAACTGGAGTTTATGGGCGGTCATGAGCTGCCATGTGTGATTATAATGACCAGGTCGTGAAGGAACAGAGAGTGCTGTGAACCACTGAGCCCTCTCTCCAGCCCCAAATTTCCCTCTCTCAAACCAGTCAACACCTTTGCGTGTATCCTCAGAGGCAAGATGCTTCAACACCTTGGCTGTGTAACCACAAACTTGTCTACCTGCACCCCAGTTCCTAAATAACGATTCGAAGGCCATACACTGGGCTGGTTCCCTAACTCTCAACTTTCCCATTTCTCCTGAGTTCAGGCACATGCCTGGTTTCTTCTCAGTTTCAGACGTCCCACTTCCTCAGTCCAGATGGCGAATCCTCCTGGTCCATCCACGTGGCCTCTCCTCTCCTCTCTGCTTTCTTTCTCAGCCCCCCCAAGACTAGGGTTGAAAGTCCTGCCTTATTCTCATCTCCTGCTCAGTTACTGTCTGATCAGCCCTTTATTAACCAGTCAGAGGTGATGGAAAACCAATTTTCACGTAACATTGAGACCAGAGATGCATAAGCATGCCAATGTCGAGCCTGCCAGCTTCTACACTGCCAACGGAGGCGTGGGCATAGAAATCAACATCTGAATACAGTGTACAAAACTATCCGCCAACAGGCTGGAGCTGGAATCCCATCTACAGAGGCCACCAACCAGTCTCATAGATTGGCCATTCACCGCTATGCTTCGTCTGAACACCACATCCCTGGAGCGTGCCCCAGTTGGAGAAGAGAACCATTGTGAGCAGAGGAAGCCCAGAGGGCATGTGTGCCGTGGATAGGAGCACGGCCCTGTCAGGGACCCCAAAATCCTGAGGTTCATGGGAATGGCAGTGTTTCCCCCTGGCAAGCTTGGGAAATGGCAGCTGAGACTGAGGCCTTCTGCTAACCTCCCATTGGAGACCAGCTGACCAAACTAGCTAAGCACTGTTCATAATAATCTGTTAAGTTTCTGGGTTCACAGCAGGCGAAACCTCCCTCAGAAAGAGCCCAGCCAGCCTGATCCATGTGTGTGTGCACACGGTTTGGTTTGGTTGGCTTGTTGTATTTTGGTTTATTTCTTGAAATCGGGTCTCCGTGTGTAGCCCTGGCTGTCCTGGAACTCACCACGTAGACCAGGCTAACCTTGAACTCACAGGAGATCCTCCTGCCGCTGCCTCCCGAGTGCTGTGATCAAAGGCGTGCGCACTATGCACAGCAGAATGTTCCGTTTTTAAAAGACGCAAAGATTAACCCTGACTTCCATGTGTTTCCCTCTGAGCTTCGAGATGCCAAACATCTCTCTTCTCTACAAAGAGACGGGCTAGCTCTTCCACCCCATAGCACGAACCTGGGGCAGCAGAGCCAGCTGCCGTTCAGTCTTCCTCAAGTTAAACCACACCAGGGGAGGCGCTCAGAATCCCAGTGAAGTTAGCAGAGGAATGCAGCCAGCTCTCTCTGAGGGGCTTTGCAGTGAGTGGCAGCCCTAGCCACCTGGTTACAGGAGTCTCAAAAAGGCTCACCCTACCCTTGCCTCATCTCGCAGATTGTTGCGGCATGAGACATTTCCCTCCCTGGGCTGGATGCTGGAAGTCTATCATCTGTGTTTCTGATTGGAAGGCCCCATTATGGAGCGTCTCTCTGCACCCTTTTCTCTATGAGTGACCATCAATCACTTAAGTGCAGTCCCCAAGACTCGGGAGTCATGGTAACCACGGGAGTGCTTAGACTGGGCAGGTCGAGCCAACTGCCCATTTGCTTTCATAACCTTACTGTGCAAGGAGACCGTCCATCCCCCGTCAGCCAGAGGACAGGGAGCCCCAGCTGTGCTTAGATGATATCCATTCTAGAAGGCCTCTGATGGATGCCAAGATTAGCATTTGATACAGAAACTAGGAGGGTCGCTGACTTCCACTGTGGTCTTCATCTGAGAAGAATCCAGGAAGAAGAGAAGACCCTGGGACTCCCTCACGTCTATTATTCGTGTTAGAGGAGATGTGGGGCTCGATCTGAGTGGGATGTTGCCATTGACAACAGCAGGCCAAGCAAGGCCTTGTTCTGAACACTGTTAAGCTTCATTCAGAGAAAAAAAAAACCTGATGCGGCTGAGTTTTCTTTTTATTTATTTTGCAAGTGGGAGTTGCAGTAGGAGTGGGTGGCTTCTCTGAGGAAGGGATGGCCTTGGGGGATGAGAAATAATGAACCGTCTTATTCGGGCCATTAACTGTAGTGTAGCAACAGGCCGGGCTTCTGGTAGACGCTCAGCAAACGCTCAGATGTTGTAGTTTCACTGTTGACAGTACCTGCAGGCCATCCCCTCCATGATGGGCTAACCTGAGCTTAAGGAGTCTCCACAAAGCAGCCCAGTTTCCACCCAAAACTGGTCTTTTGTTTGCTGTTGTTTTTATACAATGGCCTTCCGATAAGTCCAATCCTGTCACAGTTAAACTGTGCACACATGACAAGTTTATATATACCACTTACTTGCAGGAGCCCAAGAAGGTCAGAAGAGGGTCCGATCCACTGGAACTGGAGTTACGGGCGGTGGTTAACTGCCATGTGGGTGCTGGGACTGAGTTTAGATCTTGTGTAAGAGCAGTAAGCTGGGGTTGGGGATTTAGCTCAGCGGTAGCGCTTGCCTAGCAAGCGCAAGGTCCTGGGTTCGGTCCCCAGCTCAAAAAAAAAAAAAAAAAAAAAAAAAAAAGTTGGCTTTGAAAAAAGAGCAGTAAGCCACTCCTCCATAGTTACTGGATTCTTTATTTGGTTTTTCCAGTCCAGAGTTCCTCTGTAGACCAGGCTGACCTCAAACTCACATGAGATCCACCTGCCTCTACCTCCTGAGTGCTGGGATTAAAGGCGCTAATTACTGAATTCCTAAAAACTCCAGGGTGCACAAACCCTTCAATTTGTTATGGTAATGGCAGGATGACAAGGCATTCTAACACAGGGTTCATAGATCAAAGGCAAGTCTCAGAGGTCTGATCATCCCACAGGCTTCCTACAGAACTAACTTACAGCGTAGACTATTTCTTTACATTTCTCAGAATCCAGGCGGATGAGGCCTGCAGGCCACACTGCATCCACCCCTTACTCACAGGTAGTCTCTCACACTTGGCCAAGAGGTGTAGGAACCACCACCTTAGCATTCACTGGCCTTTTCCCAGCTCTATGGCTGGGATGAGTGTGGGCTCTCTACATGAAGACAAGGTCCAGAAACTATCCAACATGTTTTTGTTCTTTCTGGAAATCCTAAACATTTTATGTTTGTCTCGTCCTCTATGGAGCAAAGACTACCTTCATCCCACAACACTAAGAAGGGGGTACTTCCCCAGCAGGTCTCACAGCTAGAGCGGTATACCTGATAATGATCTTTTATCTAGTCTCCCTCAAGCTATGCAGTAGAAACTTGTGATACACAGAAGCCAGGGCCAGCTGTTGTGTGACAGTTCCTGGGAGGCTGTGGAGGGCTGGAGGGGGTGTGTGTGAACAAATGCCTACTTAAGAGACCAAAATCCAATTTGGTGAATCAATGATTGTATCAGGACTAATTACAGAAATGTGGGTAAGAGGTTACTTACAGGAGCAGAAATTACTCAAAGCCCACCCTAGCATGGTGACAAATCACGAAAGCTGGAAACCTGGAGCAAACTTCGTAACTTAGAGGCAGATCAACAGGTTAGAGACTGTACTTTCCAGGTATCTTAGTTGGTCTGAGCCTCTTGGGCAGTTGGTCTTGTCCACGAATATGTAATGGTTGGGGGAAAGGCCAGGTGGAGCTATTGAATCTACTCAGTTTCAGGGACTTCCTGAGGCCTTTGAGTCAACTTCCTGTGTTTAAGGAGCTTCCTTAAGGATGGACTGTCAACTGGCCAGTATTATGTAGGAGGAAATTGGTACACACCACCACCAGGCTCAGGGTTAGGTGAGGATAAGGGCTGATTGTCTAGTTTCTAGAGACATCCATAATCATCATATTCATGGCATTGCCCACGGTCAAGGATGTTTGCCATTCAAACTTTGATGCAGGTGCCCTGGTGCCAGAGGTGGTGACTTCAGATCTAGTCTATTTGGTTTGCAGGATTATTCCTGCCTGCAATAGCTGCTGAGCCCTTTCTCTTTTTTCTTTGTCTTTTCCTTTCTCCCGCCTCCCCTCCTCTTCCCCTTCTCTCTCCTCTACATCATTTTAATCCTTTGGATGATAGACTCTCTCTTTACTTAATATACTTAGGATTCATTTCTAGTACATACAGTCTGGTCCAGTCTTGTCTCATTTCTTTGCTCTAGGCTATCCTGTGCAGCCATTTTCTTTTAGTTCTAGTTTTAGTTTTTTTGTTTTTTTTTTTTTAAAGATTTATTCATTTATTATATATAAGTACACTGTAGCTGTCTTCAGATACACCAGAGGAGGGCATCAGATCTCTTTACAGATGGTTGTGAGCCACCATGTGGTTGCTGGGAATTGAACTCAGGACCTCTGGAAGAGTAGTCGGGTGCTCTTAACCGCTGAGCCATCTCTCCAGCCCTCTAGTTTTAGTTTTAAGACCTATTTGTATTAGGTATCACATGTGGATTGGTCCCAGGACTGGAGGAAAGAGATTATTTTCTTCAAAGGACATTATGAGACAACTGGTAAGGCATAAATAAGGTTTATGGATTACTGGGTCATATTAATAATGTTAACTTGCTTTATTTTGATAATCAAGGGTAAGTAACAGACTATCCTTATTTTTTTTTTTTTTCCGGTGGTGGGGCCCAAACCCAGGGCCTTGCGCTTGCTAGGCAAGTGCTTTACCACTGAGCTAAATCCCCAACCCCAACTATCCTTATTTTATGATATAAAACTAGTGTTTTTGGCATAAAGGCATTTTGCCCACAATCTCAAATTATTTATAAAAATAACATATATGCTCACATAGAAAAAGGAACATATAATAATACAGAAAACAATAAGAGATTAGTATGACTGTGTGTAGAAAGAAAAGGGTAACCAGGCATGGTGGCACATCCCTTTAAGCCCAGCACTTGGGAAGCAGAAGCAGGTAAATCTCTGTGAGTTCAAGGCCAGCCTGATGGACAGAGTGAGTTCTAGGCCACCAGGCCCACATAGTGAAACCCTGTTAAACAAAACAAAACAATAACAATGAAATGGTATGTTTGTGGCAATAATTTGTATTATTCTTAACCTTTTCTCTTAACTGAAATAATTTCAAAATGGAAAACAATTTTTAAAGGATTTATTTACTTATTTATTTTATGTATATGAGTACACTGTCGCTGTCTTCAGACACACCAGAAGAGGGCATCAGATCCCCATTACAGATGGTTGTGAGCCACCATGTGGTTGCTGGGAGTTGAACTCAGGACCTCTGGAAGAGCAGCCAGTGTTCCTAACTACTGAGTATCTAACCAGCCCTTGTTTTGCTTTTTTGAGACAACGTCTCAAGCCCCGAGCTTGAACTCTATGTAGATCAGGCTGTCCTCAAACTCACAGAGATCCACCTTCCTCTGTCTCCTGAATCCTAGGATTTAAGGCTTAGTTTTGTTTTTGGTTTTGTTTTGTTTTTTGTTGTTTTTTTTTTTTTTGGTGGACTATATTCATTCTTATTATGGTTTTCTCTCCCCTTACTCCACCCAGTTCCCCCCTTCCTCCCCCCCCAACCAGAACCACAACCTTTTTTTCTCATTAAAAAAAAAAAAAACAAAAAAAGAAAAAAAAAAAAAAAAAGAAAAGAAGAATGATAAAAATCATGCTTTATACTGTTTCATTTTTAGTTTTGACTTGAGAGAAAAGCTTCCCAGCCAGATTTAGTGAAACCTGAAGCCATTTATCCCAGCACTCTGGAGGCAGAGGTGGGCAGATTTCTGTGTTTGAGACCAACCTGGTCTACATAGCAGATTTCAGGGCAGAGAGCCAGAGAGCTACAGAGAGAAAGAGAGAGAGAGAGAGAGAGAGAGAGAGAGAGAGAGAAAGAGAGAGAGAGAGAGAGAGAGAGAGGAAAGAGAGAGGGGAGGGGGGGGTGGGGAGTGGGCAGAGGTGTGTGTGTGTGTGTGTGTGTGTGTGTGTGTGTGTGTATGTGTTTGTGTGTGCGTGTGCGCTCACACACACAAATTAATTTTAATTGAAGTGTGATACCAGCCAAACTGAATGTGCATGTCACTTCGCCCCAACTTGAAAGGATATCTCAGTAAGCCGTGCATCCAACAGACGTCTCTTCATGTAGTTAGCTCTCTCCTTTCTTGTGTGCACACTGAAGCCATCAAAGAATTCCTGTGTTATGCATCCTTTTGCAAACTACGAAGGCTTTGAACAGTTTGGAAAGAGTAAAAAGGAATTTTTCCCCCCTCTGCCAAATAAATTTTGGAGATGAACCCTTGCCACTGTGCACAGAGGGGATGGCCAGTGTGCCTGGCAATGTATCCAGCCAGGCTGACTTAATGAAAGCCGCCTACACGTTGGCATTATTATCTTTATATATAAAATTTATTCACATATATGATATATATATATTTCTTCATGGACGTGCACCACAAAGGTTCTTCTTACAAGCCTGTAAAGGAAGTTTTGTCAACAGCCTTAAATGTCACGAGCAAAGCAGGTTCCTGAGTCAAGCAAACACATTTAAACAGTTTTTTGAAAGATGCTAGACGAAAACACGAATTGCTTTTATACCTCGCAGAAGTCTGCAGCTGCCCGTCATGAAAATATGTCTTGAAGTGCTTTTCTGAGCTGAAGGCAGAAATATTTACTTTAACTGAAATAAAAAAGAATGGGGGGGGAAAAAAAGAAAACTCACTCCACAGACATTATTAAAAAGGAATTTTATTGATGTAGTGGCTTGCCTGGAAGATTCTTTTAACCACGAGAATGAGTCTAACCTTTCAATTTGGGGTTAGGAAGTCAGGATTATAGATGCTACTAAAAAAATATTAGAACATTCTCGGCCAAGTGGTCGATACGGAAGAAGCTGGAGGACATGCCTTTTTAATGTACAATTCTGGCATTTTCTTTGAAAAGAAAATTCTGGAATACTTCAGAATTCTTTCAAAGCTGTTTCCACATTGAATTTTCATTGAATGGGCTTCTAAGTTGAGTCATAGTTACACAATCCATTTCTTTCTTACATTACATAAAGTGATTCAAAATTCTTAAAGATATTGACTGAAGGGATGGTGAATTCTTAATCTTCAGAGAAAAGAAATACAACTGACCTACAGAAAATCCTGGAGAACTATTGTATTTCTTCAGAGCGGATTATTCTTGCTTTGATTTAAACAAAGAAAAACCTGGAAGTTTACATTTCTAATTTTTAGCCTTAGCCATGAAAATCTCCCCATTTGTGACCACTGAAACAAATTAAAAATTAAATGTCAGGCTTAGAGAGGTGGCCCAGTAGTTAAGGACACTTGCCACTCTTAGAGCACTAAAGTTTGGTCCTCTGCCACCCGTGTTGGGCTGCTCACAACTGCCTGTGACTTCACCTTCCGTGGGCCTGACATTTCCTTCTGGCCATTGTGATCACCTGTGCTCACATGTGGCCAGACTTAGACACACATGCACACATATGCACACACACACACACACACACACACATGCACACACACAAACATAAATAAATATAATAAATATAGGACATCTAAAAAATTAAATACATTACTGGGTAGTGGTAGTACACACCTTTGATCCTAGCACTCGAAAGGCAGAGGCAGGTGGATCTCTAAGTTCAAGGTCAGCCTGGTCTACAGAGTGAGTTCTAGGACAGCCAAAGCTACATAGTGAGACCCTGTCTCAAAATAAAATAAAATAATTAATAAATAAATGGGCTGAAAAGCTGGCACCATAATAGTGGCTGCTTTTGCAGATCCCGTGCATTCTTCTGGTCTCCATGGATACCACTCAAGCACAAGGTACACAGACATGCATTCAGTCAAAAACACCCATAACATAATCTTTAAAAAAAATATTGAAGTCCACAAAACAAGCATGCCAAAAATAACCTTACAATTAAAATTTCTTATTTTCTGTGCACATGCACACAAGTCACCGTTCACATGTGGAGGCCAGAGGACAACTTGGAGAAGTCCGTTCTGCCTTTCCGTCCCCTGGGTTCCTGGGAGTCGAACTCGGGGTTGCAAGACTGAGCCCTCTCACCAGTCGGTCCCAGCCACAGCCTGCTCACTGTTTTCACTCACGTACCTGTTAACTTTGCTTTGCTGAGGTAAAGTTACAGGAGTAGAATCACCAGTCTTCAGGGAATAACAGCTGAGTGACTTTTGACTGTGAATCTACTTCCACCATCACCGCATCAATCAATATAGAACATGTTCCCAGTTTCCGGGTCTGCTCAAGCTTGTGGTCAGTACATTTTTCTTTGCTTCAGAACCAACCACTGCCCTGGCATCAAGAGTCCCTTGGGTTGCTCTTGAGCGTTATGTAAACTATGCATAGGACTTTGAGGGATTGTCTTGATTGTTCATTGATGTGGGAAGACCCAGCCCACTGTGGGTGGCACCATGCTCTAGGCTGGTGGTCCTGGGCTGTTAAGTGTGCAGGGCAAGCTGAGCATTACAAGTATGCTTGCCTGGATACATTTCTCTCTGCTCCTGACAATGGGTGTGATGTGGTCAGCTGTTCCTGATGCCTTGACTTCCTTTTGATGAAGGATTGCAACCATTGTAGCTAAAGTGAGCCCTTTCTCCCCTAAGTTTTTTTGTTGCTAGGTTGTTTTATCTCAGCCACAGAAATGAAACTAAAGCATCATTTGGACTTCAAGCTTTTAAAGGCTGCTTAAGAAGAAAACCACTATGAATGCAATTTTTTTTTTCTTTTTCTTTTTTCTTTTTTCCCGGAGCTGGGGACTAAACCCAGGGCCTTGTGCTTGCTAGGCAAGCACTCTACCACTGAGCTAAATCCCCAACCCCCGAATGCAATTTCTTTAGTAGATATAGGACTAGTCACTTCTCTATTTTGTCTTTGGTAAATTCCAGGAATTTGTAGCTGTTAAGGAATTGGCCCAAATCAGTTGGTGCATAGAGGCTCGCAGAATGTCTTTATGAAAGTCTTAACTGAGGTTGGGGATTTAACTCAGTGGTAGGGTGCTTGCCTAGCATGCGCAAGGCTCTGGGTTCGGTCCCCAGCTCCAAAAAAAAGGCCATAAAACTTTGGGGGTTGGGGATTTGGCTCAGTGGTGGAGTGCTTGCCTAGCAACCGCAAGGCCCTGGGTTCGGTCCCCAGCTCCGAAAAAAAGAAAAAAGAAAAAAAAAAAAAAAAAAAAGAAAGTCTTAACATTTGTGTTACTATTTAACATCTGTAAGATGCCCCCTGTTTCATCCTGTTA
This sequence comes from Rattus rattus, assembly GCF_011064425.1. NCBI lineage: Eukaryota > Metazoa > Chordata > Mammalia > Rodentia > Muridae > Rattus > Rattus rattus. Next base: position 4,213,373 of record NC_046171.1, on the reverse strand, counting down.
TTGGTAACTTGTAACCTTTTGTTGCTGTCTGATAATCTGGAAAGAAATGTAGCAAATTTACTGATCTTGTCAAAGAACCAGCTTTTTGTTCAGCAGGGTTTCAGGTAGCGTAGGGTGGTCTGAAATTTGCTGATGGGACTTGTTTGAAATCTCCATCCTTCTTCTTCTGCCTCGCAAGTATGTGGATTACAGCTGTGTGCTCAGATGACTAAACATTTCTTTTTAAATAAAAAAATATTTAAAGAATTATTTATTTATTTTATGTATATGAGTACACTGTCGCTGTCTTCATGAGCATGAGAAGGCATCTATTGGATCCCACTACAGATGGTTGTGAGCCACCATGAATGTAAGAAAAACAACCCACAGTATGGTTACCTAGTTGGGGTATTTATGGTTTAAAATGATGATTAATTATTAAATTATTATCAATAATTATTAAATAATATAACAAAATAGTAAATAACATAACATATTTGATAAATATAATGAATATAATAAAATTATTAAATGATATAATAAAATTTATTATTGTTATTATTATTATTATTATAGTCTCATAATGTAACTCACCTTGAATTTAAGATGTTGACCAGACTGGCCTTGAATTCACAGATTCTTTCGCCTCTGCCCTCAGAGTTCTGGGATTAAGGGCGTGTGCCACTCCTCTCTCTTTAGGCAGATTTTCATTTTGTAGCCCAGGCTAGCCTGGAACTTAATATGTCAATGTGTAGCTATCTTGGTCAGGGTTCTCTAGAGTCACAGAACTTATGGGTAGTCTCTATATAGTAAGGGAATTGGTTGATGACTTACAATCTGTAGTCCAATTCCCCAACAATGGTCAGCAGCAGCTGTGCATGGAAGTCCAAGGATCTAGCAGTGGCTCAGTCCCACAAGGCAGGCAGGCAGGCAGGCAGGCAGGCAGGCAGCAGAGAAGGGAGAATCTTCCTTCTCCCAATGTCCTTATGTAAATCTCCAGCAGCAGCTGTGAATGGAAGTCGGTGGCTCAGTCCCAAGAGGCAGTCAAAGGGGGGGGGGGGAGAGAGAGAGAGAGACTCTTCCTTCTTCCAATGTCCTTATGTAAATCTCCAGCAGAGTCCCAGATTAAAGGTTTGTACCACCCAACCTGGGTCTGGGTCTTGCTTTGTCCCAGGTGACCTTGAACTCAGACCTCTCCTTGCCTTAAGCTCACGGGATTCATAGCCACTTTGCCTCAAGATCTCCATATGAAGATCCAGGTCAGAAACTTTTATCTCCCAGCCTCAAGATCAGGATCAAAGGTGAGCCTTCCAATTCTGGATTATCATTCATTCCATTTATAGTCAAAATGACAGCCAGGAATAGCCACTACAGTAGCACAGCACTACCTTAGACTTGCAGCAACCCAAGGCTACAAGACCCTGAGTTAAAAATATTTTTTTTCTGCATCAATTTTTTTTTTCTTTCTCTTTTTCTTCTGTGACTCTGATTCGGAATGTTAAATCTTCTGGTTTTGTTTTCTGAGACTCTAGCCCACCCCCACCCCCTCGTGATTGAACTTGGATACCATTAAACTTAATCAAATTGACCCTCAACTTGACTTTGTATTTGGGTCATCATATCTGGCCTAGGTCTGCTCTGTGCATATTGAATTGTAACCTATCTTGATGTGTAAAGAAATGTAATGAAACCTGCCAAAACAACCAAGAAACTGAATCTCAGCCAATCACAGCCTGGAGGCTTCAAAACAAGCCAGTGTAAAGTTTGGATACAGGACGAATGATGAATCTAGCCTTCCAGTTCTTGACTGTCAGGTGACTGGTACAGCTCTCCTGCTGTTGGTGGAAACATCTTCAGCCTGGAATGCTGTCTCACTATAGAACCTCCTCTCTCTCTCTCTCTCTCTCTCTCTCTCTCTCTCTCTCTCTCTCTCTGCCTCTGTCTCTTAGTCACTCTGTGTCTGTCTTTCTCTGTCTTTGTGTGTGTGTGTCTGTCTCTGTCTCTCTGTCTCTGTCTCTCATGGTTTTTCAGACAGGGGTTCTCAGTGTACCCCAGGTTGACCGTGAGAGGTCTGCCTAGAGCTGGGATTAGAGGTGTAAGCCACCACCTCCCAGCTAGAGACTTTTATTGCCCAGACTTTGTTAAATTTAATTCCTCACAGGTATTTTCTAAACGTTACTCTTCTAGAGTCTTCAAGTTTTGTGACTACCATTAGCTATTGAGCCCATCTTGTGAAATAGTCTTTGATCCTGCCTCCCCCACTTCCTCTCTCACTCCCCGCTTCCTCCCTTCCTTCCCCTCTTGGTTTTTGAGACAGGGTATTCCTGGTTGGCTTGGAATTCAACTGTAGAACAGGCTAGACTCAAACTCAGAGATCCGCCACTGCCCCACCCAGCAGTTATACTGTGTTTTCCAATTGATTAATTTCTCAGTCACTTATTTTTTACATTTTCTGTCTCTCCGCTGACAGTGACTTTCTATAGTTTAAAATTCTTCAGGGGCTTAGAATCTAAAGGTCTTGCCGCCACCCTCATAACCTGAGATTCTTTTTACATGGGTGCGGTGGGAGGCGGGAGGCGGTGCCTGCCAGTTTTCCTAACCGGGGGTGATGGTAATTACTCTTGTGAGCTCCCGAAAGGTTTCCAAAGGAGGGAGTGGCAAGCTCAGTGTTTCAAATGAGAATGTAAGGACGTGGAATAGATACACATATAAAACAAGAGTTCTATTTTACTATGCAGAGGGTCATCACACAAGGTTTACGCTCTAAATTCCTAACTATGGTTCCAAGATTATCTCCTCAAGGCTGCTCACCTGTTGAACATGTCCTTGCTGAGGGTCAGATCTAGTCTGTAATGGAAGTCTCTGATTTGAGGGTGAGAATCCTGGGGGAGACTCTTCAGCCACGGGGCAGATCATGGTGGTGTCTCCAAACGTGCAGAGCAGAGCACTGCTCTTAGTGGCTGCTTCATACCGTGTCCATCAGTCATGGGGTTCTAGGACTGTCTCGTTATCTTAAGTGAGTGATGTCACTGGGTTCTGGTTGTCTGGGGCAGCCTTGGGTATAGCGGGGATCCCGACTAAGCTATTTTCACATGTCTAAAATGCAGATTTTAATACCACCACTACACTCAAACCTGAGCAGTAAACAGACATTAGCATCATCCGGGGAAAGGATGGACCATTGAGAGAAAGCAGGGAGAGGAATCCTTCGGGACACTGTATTTGAGCAAGACGGGACCAGGAGAGTGAGAAGTGAGGGGCTGGTAGGACAAGGCTGGAGGTCTTTGAGACCTCCTAAAGGACATCGCTGTCATCCTAAGAGCAGTGGGAAGTCAATGGCAGGTTCCAATCACTGATGGGTTGCTAGAGGATCACCCATGATAATACAAACAAAACAACAATAAAAAACCCACAACACTTTAGTTCCAAACAGAGGTGCCCGGAGACAGGCATCATGATTTGGATATTACTGCAAAAGCCTTGGTGGGAGGGAGGGAAAGAGCGAGGAGGGAGAGGGAGAGGGAGAAGTGTGATAGGGTAGGGGATGTTTACCAGACAAGTAGAAGGTGAACTTGAACTCAAGTCTCAAGTGAATAGTTGGCTTCAGGGAAATGAAGAAAAGGTAAACTCATCAGATCTCCAGACTTGAATAAACAGACTAAATCATACAGTGCCAGTCACCTGGGAAAGGGCTGGAGAGGTGGTTCAGGGGTTAAGAGCACTTAACGCTCTTCCAGACCTGGGTTCAGTACAGCACCCACGACTATCTTTAATTCCAGTTCCAGGGGAACTGATGCTGTCTTCTGTCTCACACGGGTACCATGCATGTGGCACACATGCATATGTGCACGCAGGACACGCATACACATAAAAAATAAAATCCTTTTTTAAAAAGCAGCATTGTGGGAGAACATATGTTGACATTTGAATTCTTGGGGTTTTAAGAGACAGACGCAGCTGAGAATGTCCAGCAAAGTTATATTCGTCTGGAAGTGCGAAGAGGAATTAGTCCATGCGGTCAAATGCCACAGATGGCGTTACTTCTTTTTGTCCGAGGCATTGGGAATCGAACCTAGGACCTGGTGTGTACCGGGCAAACCGTCTTGACACTGAGCCATGCCTAGTCCACTGTCCTTGTTAAATGTGTCCTATGGAGCAGGAACAGACCTTGGCCAGCTTACTTGTGTCTCTGACTGTGTTCTTAAATCTATATTGTAGGGGTTGGGATTTAGCTCAGTGGTAGGCGCTTGCCTAGCAAGTGCAAGGCCCTGGTTGGTCCCCAGCTCTGAAAAAAAAAAAGAAAAAAAAAAAATCTATATTATAACAATGAGACTGTAGTGAGCTACTGAACTACAGTTATTTTTTTTTTTTTTTTTTTTTTTTTTTTTTTCGGAGCTGGGGACCGAACCCAGGGCCTTGCGCTTCCTAGGTAAGCGCTCTACCACTGAGCTAAATCCCCAGCCCCTGAACTACAGTTATACCATGCTGTGAAATCCTTCCTAGAAATACTGGTTGTTTTTTTTTTTTTTTGTTTTTTGTTTCCAAGTCAGAGTCTCACGATATAGCCCTGGCTGCCCTGGAACTAGCCATGTAGACCAGGCTGGCCTCGAACTCACAGAGATCTGCCTGTCTCTGCTTTCTGAGTGCTGGCATTAAAGGCGAACGCTGCCGCCGCCGCCGCCGCCGCCGCCGCCGCCGCCGCCGCCTCCACCACCACCACCAACGTCACCACCACTCAGCTCCTAAGAACACTTAAATTGCTAAAACTATCTTGGGAAAAAACTGGTCTCTGGTCACTTATACCAGCCATAAATTCCTATAGCATGTGATTGTGATTCTGAGGCTAAAGGTTAACTGCCTGACCATTTCATTGCGGTCTCTCTGTTTCTTTTTTTTTTTTTTTTTTTTTTTTTTTTTTTTTTTTTTTTTTTTCATAGCTGGGGACCAGAACCCAGGGCCTTGTGCTTGTTAGGCAAGCGCTCTACCACTGAGCTAAATCCCCAACCCGGTCTCTCTGTTTCTTAAAAAAAAAAAAAAAAAAACAATGCTTGTTTGCTGCACATGTCTGGAACTGTCTTTCTGTATACATCACAGTTGTGGTCCTTGTCTTTAAAATATCGAACAAACTGGAGGTCCGAGGGTGCTTCCCGCTACTCTTGCCTGAGACAGTCCAGCTGGTGGTAATAAATAATAAAGACTCCATATGATTTATTGAGACATCTTGGGAGTTTTTCCTCTTCAGGTACGCCATAACAAGATGAATAAACTGAAGTGGAGTATTGATTTCTCCTCCT